>NC_053434.1:115962599-116262599 GCF_007990345.1 Gossypium hirsutum
AAAGCTGTTGCAACTATCGGTTTGTCACCTGGATATACCCTCCATCGCACAGACACGGTTATGGAGCATCCGTTTGATTAGAGAAATTTTGGAAGGACATATTCCTAGTTCTATTTCTTGTCCATCCTCTTTGACAAATCTTGGTCTCAGCGGTAACAATTTGAACAGCATACCGGCGTCTCTTACTCGACTCTCCAAGCTTGAATGTCTTCTGTTGTCAAATTGCACAGCCTGTGCACCATTGGTGAAGGAGATATTCCTGGTCTATCCTCGTTGAGAGCTCTTAATCTTACTGGTAATATTCAGCAGCATGGTCCAACTTATATCCATTCAGAAATTCTGGACAATCTAGTAATAATGGATTGTTTTTCAAGTTAAAATTCCTGGAAGGGTCGATTCCGGGTTTCTTGTTTTAGGTGGACGATCCATAAGGAAGGACCACCTTTTCTCGCGTGAATTATTATATCCATTGTCCTTAGAGGATAAATGTACGGTGAGTGTGAAACCAAGAATTTATGGACAATGGATTGCTCTGATCATGAATGCGATGAGCTTGAGATGTCTTTCCAACGCACAAATAGGTTTCCTTGGAAGAAGTGTGGTGTTATGAGAAAGATTTGGAAGATATAAAAGAGCTGCAGTGCATACCTCCAGACACTGAACATATCCATCATCACTCTACCGACAAGGATGGATCCGCAGGTAGCACTTCCCTTGTAAAACGAAAACGTAATATCCATGACGGAGAAGCAGTAATTGTGGTAAACTACTTGACTAGCCTTTTTCAAGATTTTTTCTATTAGTCAAATTTCTCTTTCCCCTCTTATTGTTTGACGTACAAACAGATTTAAAAGATATGAAAATTATGTAATGTTGGATTGTAAGGGTTCATTAAATTGTAAACTATCCACCGTAGTTATGGCTTTTGAAGGCTGAATCCGATGGACATTTATTATTTATTATTGTCTGGTAAGAGGAGGATCAAATAATGGGTGCTTTAGAATTATTGTCGGTTCACGTCCCCTGGCTACAGTAGTGTTGCAAAGAGCATGGTTCCGGGTAGTAAAGCTGGTTTTCCTGCTTTCGGTCTATCGCATCCATCCACCTCTAACAGTGAGTGGTTGCTTAGCCTAATTTGTTATTTGGTCCTTCTTTTACTTTGATACACTTAGTCGACTCATTCAATTTCCCTATTAGGAACACTGATTAGGCATTGTTGAGATGAGAAATTAGGTCATGCTATTTACCTTTTTCTTTTGACCAATCAATTGAAACAGATATTCTTTAATTTGGATTATGGGAATCGGTGCCATGCTTATAAAGTTTACGACGTAAACATTGTGTGATGGAAAAAAGTAGTGTAAGTCGAAGCATGAAGGGGATAAAGCACAATTTTAAAATGTTTGACAACTAGCCCATCTGGTACGCCAAGCTAGCTTACATTCCTCTTGTGCACGAGGCGTGAAGATGTAACGTCTCAATTAGGCAGATAAAGATAATTAAAAGTTTCTCGAAAATAAAATCGTTAAGACGTGTATATATATATATATATGTTTATCGAGTAAAATAAAAACAACCAAGAACAATTAAAAAGTTGTAAAAAGAAAAGAAAAAGAAAATCAATTAGGCATTTAAGATGCCTACGTACGACTTCAAAACAGACCCTATGTATAATTTCCCCCCGTATTCCTCGACTTCACTTATCGAATTAAAAGTTGGTGCGCCCTTTCCGTCCAAGATTTCCAAAACCTTGGCTTCTTCGTTAAACCTCATTCCAATTGGATCTGGAACACCGTTTCCAAGCGCTCCTAATCTACCGCTGTTTAGGGCCACCCAGAATTCGCCCTTTTCGTTCCTCTTTATATTATCCGGAACCCTGGGTAATTCAAGGAATACTTTGGGAGCTGCTTTGGGGTCGTGCACATTGAACTTCAGTATTCGTCTTTTTATCGATTCGTTCACTAGAAGAAACGAATTGTTTGCACTGAAAGCAACCCCGTTAGGGAAAGCTAAACCGTCGTACAAGACGGACACGTCTCCGTTATAAGGATTGTACTTCAACAGCCGTCCGGTTCTATCACCGGAACTTATCAGAAAGTCAGCATCCCTGCACAATTAAAGAAGAATAATTTATCCTTTCGGTATGAAAAATCTCTATATGAATTATTTATATATAAATTCCACTATTGATTATTTATGTATACGTAAGTCCCCCCTGAATAGAATCAACGATTGGTGATAATTTAGAAGCAAAAAAGAGGAAGAAGATGTACCGTCTTTGAAAAAGAGTGCTACTATCGGTAAAGTAAACCATTCCGGTGCTCGTATCGATGTCTAATCCATTCGTAAATTTGAATGGAGCTCCATTTGCCGCCGAAATAGCCAGTCTTATAGCCGTGCCGCCATTTGGCCCAACAACTAAAAGACCGAAATAGGCGTCTGCTATAAATAAATGACACGTTCGACTATCGAACTTCAAGCCCAATGGTCTTCCACATATGGGTTCAACGTTTGAATCTCTTGTGCCATCGCACAATTTCCTTTCCCTGATCCAAAGGAAAAACCAAAAGTTAAAAACCTTGTGATGAAAAATCGATTTATAACTATAAAATAAAACTACAAAAACGAATAGGATCAAAGAAAAGAAAAAAAACGACAAAGATGTGAATCTACCTGAATGGTGAAGGGATGGCAAATTCTTGCCAACCAAATTTCGGCTTCCATTTTAAGATTCTTCCGTCGGATATGCCGACATATGGTCCCTCACCTTTACAATCGAAGGCAATACTTTCCGGTCCGGTAACGCGGTTGAGGTTGATTTGACTGTAGTTCTTGAAAAGAACACCGCCATCACCATCGATGACTTTAGTAAGATTGATATTAATGTAATTTTGGAACACTAAATCACCATCACCGTTAGATGATGAGATGGAAACAAAGAAAAATAAAACAAAAATGGCAAAGGAAACAAATTTTTTCATCATGGTTGGTTGAAGGCAGCAAATTACAATAAAATCCTATGAAACTAAGCGTATGATGAATGATAGTGGAATTGCATGTATCTATTTATAATATTGATTTGGGAGAAAAAAAAATTGAATTTCAATTCAAATCAAATTTGAAATTACAATTTGAGTATAATAATAATAATTATTATTATTCAATAAATCTCCTATTGTTAACTGTTATTGAATTAAGTGTTGAAGTTGTTATTAGTATGAAATTCTTCTATTTAATATTTTTAATTGAATGCTTTATATGTAAATGCAAAAAATTGAGGTGAATATTAAATTATTTAATAATTAAAAATTTATTTTTAGTAGACCGAGTTAATTTCCATTTGAATTTTAAGGACGTGATGTTTTGGTTTTTTCAATGAATATTCCACATGAGTATTTTTGTAGCTTTGACTTTGACGGTCTCTTCTTCACTTCCGCCACCCTCCATGGTACCAACAGCTTGGCTCTTCAGAACTGAATCCGTTGCTAAGAGTCCAAACTTTTCAAACTGGAGAACAGTTTCTCCAAACTGAGCAAATGTGTAGTTTGAGAATGGTGTTGAAGGCGAGTTTTTTTCGCCGAGAGGGTCCTCCATCAGTAAGAATAGAATCAAGTTGAAGAAGGGCTTGAATTTTATTCACTCGGATGGAAAGCAAATGAAGTGGTCTTATTGTATAAATTCGAGGGAATTTGGCAGCGATTGCTTCTAACAACTGTCATCAAATGTGTCGAAGATGATTGCTGGAGCATTTAGGCAAATTTGTGCTTCGGATCCCAACAAATCCTACAGGAGGTGATCAACACCGCAACCTTCTCAAGAACAACAAACATATATAAGAGGCAGTAAATAAATCTCACACCAAGAAAGAAAATATAATTATTCCTTTATAGGGTAGTGGAATGTGATTCTTTAGAATACGGTTGCTAATTGATTAAAAAGCTAATTATAATTTATGAAATTACTCATGGCAATTAATGTTATTATTAACAAATATTTAAAGATATTTAGAAATGAAAATTAATTTGGTGATGATCTCAAGTATCTACGTCTTTTAGATTGGACATGATATTCTTTAATATCATTTCCTTCAAGCTTTCGACCGGACAACCTTGTCGTACTTCTCTTACCATATAGTCGCGTTGAACAAGGGGAATCATCTAATCCTTGTGTTTTACCTTATTTTCTCTCTAATCTGTTATTGTTTTCTACGACCCTTGTATAAGTTGAAAATAATCAGCCTTAAAAGGGTCCCAAAGCCTCATCAAGATACCAGACTTCACAACAGCCTCCCCGAAGTTTCGATTACGGAAGGTTGTACTTCATCCTTCACTTGGAGTGCTTAAGAGACTTAAACTTTTGAATTTAAGAGACTGCAAAAGTCTCCGGAGTCTCCCTACCAAAGTTGGAATGGAATCCCTTGAAACATTAATTCTTTCGGGTTGCTCAAATCTTGCAAGGCTTCCAGAGATTGATGGGAAAATGGAACGTTTAAAGATTCTTGATATCAAGTTGAATATTTTCCAGAGAATTTGCGGCAAGCAGAATTTTCGAAAGAGCTTGACTTGCTTATTATTATCAAATTTTACAGGTGGGGGTTGGTGACACAAGACGATTTTTGAACTAACCTACAACTCAAAATTTCTTGAAATTTTTGTTATACTATATGTATTATTTTTAAATTTGTTAAATAAAAAGAATATTTAAGTTTATTAAAATAAAATTCTTAAAGTTGAGTTTACAATTGAGAAATTCTTAATTAATTAGTTAATAGCTAGTAAAACGTTAATATCATAAGAGGCTAACTATAGTTTATTTAATGAGTTATTATACATGAAAACACCGACCGAAATAAAATGTAGAATTAAGCCATTATAGCACAAATTGATTAAAAACGGAAATAATTTAGACCAGGATTGATTAACCGAACAAAACATGAAGTTTGAGATAGCATTGAGTTTACTTCTTGTGACCCTTGTCGGAATCACCACCATTCAAGGTTGTAACGGCCAGTTCGTACAATCCATCGGCATCAACACCGTACGGAGATAGAAGCAAATATGTGTTTTGGGAAGAGTACCATCCATCGGACAGTGCCAATGAACTCATCGCTAAAGAGCTTATAAAAAAATTTGAATTTACAGAGGTCGATTCTGCTTCTCCAGCTCCGGAATCCGACATTGCTCCATCTGATGATTCATTTTTAAATGTGTGTGTGCATATCATTGCGTTAGCTTTAGATGTTTGTAAAAAAAAAAAAAACCATCTTGCTTGCTTGGTTTAATATTTTGACGAGTTTCTCCATTGCTATAAAGTGTATGTATATATATATATATATATTTTTTTTTTTTAAATGCAAAAGTTAAAAATATTATCATTTAACCAATGGAAAAAAGGTTAATAGAGGACTGTGTCTAAGAATAAAACAACTGGCTCCCTAGATCAGTTGGTTGTGGCTTCATTCTACTGACACGGAGGCCGCAGGTTCAAATCCTGCAGGCCGAATAATTTATTTATTTATTTTACTTTTCTATCTTATCACGACAGGCAGATGAACTAGGAAAGCGATAAGCTGTTGCAACTATCGGTTTGTCACCTGGATATACCCTCCATCGCACAGACACGGTTATGGAGCATCCGTTTGATTAGAGAAATTTTGGAAGGACATATTCCTAGTTCTATTTCTTGTCCATCCTCTTTGACAAATCTTGGTCTCAGCGGTAACAATTTGAACAGCATACCGGCGTCTCTTACTCGACTCTCCAAGCTTGAATGTCTTCTGTTGTCAAATTGCACAGCCTGTGCACCATTGGTGAAGGAGATATTCCTGGTCTATCCTCGTTGAGAGCTCTTAATCTTACTGGTAACATATTCAGCAGCATGGTCCAACTTATATCCATTCTAGAAATTCTGGACAATCTAGTAATAATGGATTTGTTTTTCAAGTTAAAATTCCTGGAAGGGTCGATTCCGGGTTTCTTTGTTTTAGGTGGACGATCCATAAGGAAGGACCACCTTTTTCTCGCGTGAATTATTATATCCATTGTCCTTAGAGGATAAATGTACGGTGAGTGTGAAACCAAGAATTTATGGACAATGGATTGCTCTGATCATGAATGCGATGAGCTTGAGATGTCTTTCCAACGCACAAATAGGTTTCCTTGGAAGAAGTGTGGTGTTATGAGAAAGATTTGGAAGATATAAAAGAGCTGCAGTGCCATACCTCCAGACACTGAACATATCCATCATCACTCTACCGACAAGGATGGATCCGCAGGTAGCACTTCCCTTGTAAAACGAAAACGTAATATCCATGACGGAGAAGCAGTAATTGTGGTAAACTACTTGACTAGCCTTTTTCAAGATTTTTTCTCCTATTTAGTCAAATTTCTCTTTTCCCCCTCTTATTGTTTGACGGTACAAACAGATTTTAAAAGGATATGAAAATTATGGTAATGTTTGGATTCTAAGGGGTTCATTAAATTGTAAACTATCCACCGTAGTTATGGCTTTTGAAGGCTGAATCCGATGGACATTTATTATTTATTATTGTCTGGTAAGAGGAGGATCAAATAATGGGTGCTTTAGAATTATTGTCGGTTCACGTCCCCTGGCTACAGTAGTGTTGCAAAGAGCATGGTTCCGGGTAGTAAAGCTGGTTTTCCTGCTTTCGGTCTATCGCATCCATCCACCTCTAACAGTGAGTGGTTGCTTAGCCTAATTTGTTATTTGGTCCTTCTTTTACTTTGATACACTTAGTCGACTCATTCAATTTCCCTATTAGGAACACTGATTAGGCATTGTTGAGATGAGAAATTAGGTCATGCTATTTACCTTTTTCTTTTGACCAATCAATTGAAACAGATATTCTTTAATTTGGATTATGGGAATCGGTGCCATGCTTATAAAGTTTACGACGTAAACATTGTGTGATGGAAAAAAGTAGTGTAAGTCGAAGCATGAAGGGGATAAAGCACAATTTTAAAATGTTTGACAACTAGCCCATCTGGTACGCCAAGCCTAGCTTACATTCCTCTTGTGCACGAGGCGTGAAGATGTAACGTCTCAATTAGGCAGATAAAGATAATTAAAAGTTTCTCGAAAATAAAATCGTTAAGACGTGTATATATATATATATATATGTTTATCGAGTAAAATAAAAACAACCAAGAACAATTAAAAAGTTGTAAAAAGAAAAAGAAAAAGAAAAATCAATTAGGCATTTAAGATGCCTACGTACGACTTCAAAACAGACCCTATGTATAATTTCCCCCCGTATTCCTCGACTTCACTTATCGAATTAAAAGTTGGTGCGCCCTTTCCGTCCAAGATTTCCAAAACCTTGGCTTCTTCGTTAAACCTCATTCCAATTGGATCTGGAACACCGTTTCCAAGCGCTCCTAATCTACCGCTGTTTAGGGCCACCCAGAATTCGCCCTTTTCGTTCCTCTTTATATTATCCGGAACCCTGGGTAATTCAAGGAATACTTTGGGAGCTGCTTTGGGGTCGTGCACATTGAACTTCAGTATTCGTCTTTTTATCGATTCGTTCACTAGAAGAAACGAATTGTTTGCACTGAAAGCAACCCCGTTAGGGAAAGCTAAACCGTCGTACAAGACGGACACGTCTCCGTTATAAGGATTGTACTTCAACAGCCGTCCGGTTCTATCACCGGAACTTATCAGAAAGTCAGCATCCCTGCACAATTAAAGAAGAATAATTTATCCTTTCGGTATGAAAAATCTCTATATGAATTATTTATATATAAATTCCACTATTGATTATTTATGTATACGTAAGTCCCCCTGAATAGAATCAACGATTGGTGATAATTTAGAAGCAAAAAAGAGGAAGAAGATGTACCGTCTTTGAAAAAGAGTGCTACTATCGGTAAAGTAAACCATTCCGGTGCTCGTATCGATGTCTAATCCATTCGTAAATTTGAATGGAGCTCCATTTGCCGCCGAAATAGCCAGTCTTATAGCCGTGCCGCCATTTGGCCCAACAACTAAAAGACCGAAATAGGCGTCTGCTATAAATAAATGACACGTTCGACTATCGAACTTCAAGCCCAATGGTCTTCCACATATGGGTTCAACGTTTGAATCTCTTGTGCCATCGCACAATTTCCTTTCCCTGATCCAAAGGAAAAACCAAAAGTTAAAAACCTTGTGATGAAAAATCGATTTATAACTATAAAATAAAACTACAAAAACGAATAGGATCAAAGAAAAGAAAAAAAACGACAAAGATGTGAATCTACCTGAATGGTGAAGGGATGGCAAATTCTTGCCAACCAAATTTCGGCTTCCATTTTAAGATTCTTCCGTCGGATATGCCGACATATGGTCCCTCACCTTTACAATCGAAGGCAATACTTTCCGGTCCGGTAACGCGGTTGAGGTTGATTTGACTGTAGTTCTTGAAAAGAACACCGCCATCACCATCGATGACTTTAGTAAGATTGATATTAATGTAATTTTGGAACACTAAATCACCATCACCGTTAGATGATGAGATGGAAACAAAGAAAAATAAAACAAAAATGGCAAAGGAAACAAATTTTTTCATCATGGTTGGTTGAAGGCAGCAAATTACAATAAAATCCTATGAAACTAAGCGTATGATGAATGATAGTGGAATTGCATGTATCTATTTATAATATTGATTTGGGAGAAAAAAAATTGAATTTCAATTCAAATCAAATTTGAAATTACAATTTGAGTATAATAATAATTATTATTATTATTCAATAAATCTCCTATTGTTAACTGTTATTGAATTAAGTGTTGAAGTTGTTATTAGTATGAAATTCTTCTATTTAATATTTTTAATTGAATGCTTTATATGTAAATGCAAAAAATTGAGGTGAATATTAAATTATTTAATAATTAAAAATTTATTTTTAGTAGACCGAGTTAATTTCCATTTGAATTTTAAGGACGTGATGTTTTGGTTTTTTCAATGAATATTCCACATGAGTATTTTTGTAGCTTTGACTTTGACGGTCTCTTCTTCACTTCCGCCACCCTCCATGGTACCAACAGCTTGGCTCTTCAGAACTGAATCCGTTGCTAAGAGTCCAAACTTTTCAAACTGGAGAACAGTTTCTCCAAACTGAGCAAATGTGTAGTTTTGAGAATGGTGTTGAAGGCGAGTTTTTTTCGCCGAGAGGGTCCTCCATCAGTAAGAATAGAATCAAGTTGAAGAAGGGCTTGAATTTTATTCACTCGGATGGAAAGCAAATGAAGTGGTCTTATTGTATAAATTCGAGGGAATTTGGCAGCGATTGCTTCTAACAACTGTCATCAAATGTGTCGAAGATGATTGCTGGAGCATTTAGGCAAATTTGTGCTTCGGATCCCAACAAATCCTACAGGAGGTGATCAACACCGCAACCTTCTCAAGAACAACAAACATATATAAGAGGCAGTAAATAAATCTCACACCAAGAAAGAAAATATAATTATTCCTTTATAGGGTAGTGGAATGTGATTCTTTAGAATACGGTTGCTAATTGATTAAAAAGTAATTATAATTTATGAAATTACTCATGGCAATTAATGTTATTATTAACAAATATTTAAAGATATTTAGAAATGAAAATTAATTTGGTGATGATCTCAAGTATCTACGTCTTTTAGATTGGACATGATATTCTTTAATATCATTTCCTTCAAGCTTTCGACCGGACAACCTTGTCGTACTTCTCTTACCATATAGTCGCGTTGAACAAGGGGAATCATCTAATCCTTGTGTTTTACCTTATTTTCTCTCTAATCTGTTATTGTTTTCTACGACCCTTGTATAAGTTGAAAATAATCAGCCTTAAAAGGGTCCCAAAGCCTCATCAAGATACCAGACTTCACAACAGCCTCCCCGAAGTTTCGATTACGGAAGGTTGTACTTCATCCTTCACTTGGAGTGCTTAAGAGACTTAAACTTTTGAATTTAAGAGACTGCAAAAGTCTCCGGAGTCTCCCTACCAAAGTTGGAATGGAATCCCTTGAAACATTAATTCTTTCGGGTTGCTCAAATCTTGCAAGGCTTCCAGAGATTGATGGGAAAATGGAACGTTTAAAGATTCTTGATATCAAGTTGAATATTTTCCAGAGAATTTGCGGCAAGCAGAATTTTCGAAAGAGCTTGACTTGCTTATTATTATCAAATTTTACAGGTGGGGGTTGGTGACACAAGACGATTTTTGAACTAACCTACAACTCAAAATTTCTTGAAATTTTTGTTATACTATATGTATTATTTTTAAATTTGTTAAATAAAAAGAATATTTAAGTTTATTAAAATAAAATTCTTAAAGTTGAGTTTACAATTGAGAAATTCTTAATTAATTAGTTAATAGCTAGTAAAACGTTAATATCATAAGAGGCTAACTATAGTTTATTTAATGAGTTATTATACATGAAAACACCGACCGAAATAAAATGTAGAATTAAGCCATTATAGCACAAATTGATTAAAAACGGAAATAATTTAGACCAGGATTGATTAACCGAACAAAACATGAAGTTTGAGATAGCATTGAGTTTACTTCTTGTGACCCTTGTCGGAATCACCACCATTCAAGGTTGTAACGGCCAGTTCGTACAATCCATCGGCATCAACACCGTACGGAGATAGAAGCAAATATGTGTTTGGGAAGAGTACCATCCATCGGACAGTGCCAATGAACTCATCGCTAAAGAGCTTATAAAAAATTTGAATTTACAGAGGTCGATTCTGCTTCTCCAGCTCCGGAATCCGACATTGCTCCATCTGATGATTCATTTTAAATGTGTGTGTGCATATCATTGCGTTAGCTTTAGATGTTTGTAAAAAAAAAAACCATCTTGCTTGCTTGGTTTAATATTTTGACGAGTTTCTCCATTGCTATAAAGTGTATGTATATATATATATTTTTTTTAAATGCAAAAGTTAAAAATATTATCATTTAACCATTGGAAAAAAGGTTAATAGAGGACTGTGTCTAAGAATAAAACAACTGGCTCCCTAGATCAGTTGGTTGTGGCTTCATTCTACTGACACGGAGGCCGCAGGTTCAAATCCTGCAGGCCGAATAATTTATTTATTTATTTTACTTTTCTATCTTATCACGACAGGCAGATGAACTAGGAAAGCGATAAGCTGTTGCAACTATCGGTTTGTCACCTGGATATACCCTCCATCGCACAGACACGGTTATGGAGCATCCGTTTGATTAGAGAAATTTGGAAGGACATATTCCTAGTTCTATTTCTTGTCCATCCTCTTTGACAAATCTTGGTCTCAGCGGTAACAATTTGAACAGCATACCGGCGTCTCTTACTCGACTCTCCAAGCTTGAATGTCTTCTGTTGTCAAATTGCACAGCCTGTGCACCATTGGTGAAGGAGATATTCCTGGTCTATCCTCGTTGAGAGCTCTTAATCTTACTGGTAACATATTCAGCAGCATGGTCCAACTTATATCCATTCTAGAAATTCTGGACAATCTAGTAATAATGGATTTGTTTTTCAAGTTAAAATTCCTGGAAGGGTCGATTCCGGTTTCTTTGTTTTAGGTGGACGATCCATAAGGAAGACCACCTTTTTCTCGCGTAATTATTATATCCTATTAGAATATACCATACCCATACTTGCCATACCTTCCATACTACCATACTTTGGAAGGTCAAAGTTATGGGCACCAAATATTTATTTAGTGTTGGCATGGGAAAATAGCAATTTTGGTCCCTAAGTGAATAGTGACTTTGCAAGGTGGCCCTTGAATCTCAACTATAAATAGGCCAACCATTGCTCATTCTCATCATCCCACACTTGCCATTCTCTACTTAAGGCAATTGTTCTCTCTCCCTATTTGTAAAGTTTCACTTGTATTTTTGGAGTGAAATATATTTGGTAGTGCCCGAGGACGTAGGCAAGATTTGCCGAACCTCGTTAAAATTCTGGTGTTCTTTACTATTTATTGTTCATATTTGTGAATTTGATTGTAGTGATTTATTGTGCTATTAAATTACGATAGAGGGATATTCTGGCTAGGAAAGACTTGGTACTTAAGTGATCCTCGTGATCCACCTCTCTTTCCTGGGAATTGAACTTAGTGTGATTTTTAGTACAATAATTTTACTCTTTCACACGCTTCCGCACAACAATTGGTATCAGAGCCAGGTTCGTACTTGGGGAATACGACCGTTTACGGCACTATTCACGTATACGGCACTATTCACGTATACAGTACTATTCACGTATATGGCACTATTCACGTATACAGTACTGTTCACGTATACAGTAGTTGGGATTGAGGAGAAAAATGGCAGCAGCATCGTCATCAGCAAGGACTACTGTGACAAATGCAAAATTTGAAGTAGAGAAATTTGACGGTACCAATAATTTTGGTATGTGGCAGTGTGAGATCCTGGATGTCTTATGTCAGCAAGAGCTGGATATAGCCCTTGAAGAAAAACCTGACAAGATGGATGACAAGGAGTGGGCCAAGATCAATAGACAGGCGTGTGGTACAATCCGCCTATGTTTGGCCAAAGAGCAGAAGTACTCCGTCATGAGGGAGACATCAGCGAAGAAGCTGTGGGATACATTGGAAGAAAATTTCTAACGAAAAGTCTTGAAAATAGGCTTTATATGAAAAAGAAACTTTATCGATTCACGTATGCACCCGGTATGTCGATGAATGACCATGTGAACTCATTCAATAAAATTTTAGCAGACTTGCTAAATTTGGATGAGAAATTTGAAGATGAAGACAAGGCATTATTATTGTTGAATTCCCTTCCTGATGAATATGATCATCTTACCACCACATTGCTTCATGGGAAGGACACGATCACATTTGATGCAGTCTGTAGTGCGTTGTATAGATCTGAGACTCGAAAGAAAGATAAAAGAGATCACAGAGATACAACCGCAGAAGTCTTAACAGTAAGAGGTCGTTCACACAGCAGCAAACCTGGTAGAAGGGGTAAGTCCAAAGGGAGACCTGCCAAAGATGAATGTGCCTTTTGTCGTGAGAAAGGGCATTGGAAAAAGAATTGTCCTAAGTTACAAAAGGGCAAGTCTATTTCTAATGCATGTGTAGCGGAGCATGATGAGGAGTCAGACTTTAGCTTGGTTGGCATGGCAATGGCATGTCAAACGGATGAGTGGATATTGGATTCGGGATGTACTTACCATATGTGTCCTAATAAGGACTGGTTTTCTAGTCTTGATAAACTAGAAGCTGGAGTTGTTTTTATGGGCAATGATAGTGCCTGTAAGACAATGGGTGTAGGTACAATCAAATTGAAGAACCATGACGGCTCAATCCAAGTTCTGACAGATGTTCGCTATGTACCCAGCTTGAAGAAAAATCT
Organism: Gossypium hirsutum; assembly: GCF_007990345.1. NCBI lineage: Eukaryota > Viridiplantae > Streptophyta > Magnoliopsida > Malvales > Malvaceae > Gossypium > Gossypium hirsutum. Next base: position 115,975,961 of record NC_053434.1, read on the forward strand.
CATCTCATTAGGGGCCCTAGAATCTAAAGGGTCACAATCACTTTGAGAGATGGATTACTAAAGGTAGTAGCTGGGGTATTGACGGTGATGAAAGGCACTAGAAGAAATAACTTGTACTATTTAAATGGAAGTACAGTTATTGGATCAACATCAACAGCTTCTGCGAAAGATGCAGATTCAGAGGCTACCAGGTTATGGCATAGGCGATTGGGACATGCTGGTGAAAAAGCTTTGCAGACTTTGGCGAAGCAAGGCTTGTTGAAAGGTGCAAATTCTTGCAAATTGGAATTCTGTGAACATTGTGTTCTGGGCAAGCAGACGAGGGTAAAATTTGGTTCAGCAATTCACAATACGAAAGGAATTCTGGACTACGTTCACAGTGATGTGTGGGGACCTACCAAAGTGGCTTCTTTGGGAGGTATGCACTATTTTGTCACTTTTCTTGATGATTATTCAAGAAAAGTATGGGTGTATCTAATGAAAAGAAAAAGTGAAGTTTTGGATGCATTTCTGAAGTGGAAGAAGATGGTGGAGACTCAGACTGGTCGAAAGGTCAAACGACTTCGATCAGATAATGGTACTGAGTACAAAAACGATCCATTTCTACAAGTATGCCAAGATGAGGGCATTGTGCGACACTTCACTGTTCGAGATACACCACAGCAAAATGGGGTGGCAGAACGCATGAATCGGACTATACTGGAGAAAGTTCGATGTATGTTGTCCAATGCTGGATTGGGCAAGGAATTTTGGGCTGAGGCAGTTACATATGCGTGCCATCTAATTAACCGATTGCCATCAGCTGCAATAAATGGAAAAACTCCTATGGAGATGTGGACTGGTAAACCTGCTACTGATTATGATTCTTTACATGTTTTTGGTTCCACTGCATATTATCATGTAAAAGAATCTAAGTTAGACCCAAGAGCAAAGAAAGCATTATTCATGGGTATAACTGGTGGTGTAAAAGGATACCGTCTCTGGTGTCCTGATACAAGGAAGATTGTTTTCAGTAGAGATGTAACTTTTGATGAATCAACCATGATGAAGAACGAGGATTCACAAAAGGATGACAAAACCAGTAGTACTTTGCAGCAGGTGGAGCTTGAAAAGGTTAACGATGATCCAGCTAATATTGAAGGACAAATGATGAAGAGGTTCCTACCCAAGAACTCTACAGCAACAAGATTCAATTGCATATAGGAGGCCAAGAAGAGAGATTCGTAAGCCTGCTCGCTTTGATGATATAGTGGCCTATGCACTTCCAATTGCAGATGATGATGTTCCTTCTACTTACACAGAAGCAATAAGTAACCCTGATGGTGTAAAGTGGAAGCAAGCAATGAATGAAGAAATGCAGTCTCTTCATAAAAATAAGACCTGGGAGTTGGTGACACTACCCAAGGGAAAGAAGGCAATTGGATGCAAATGGGTATATGCAAAGAAGGAAGGATTTCCTGGTAAAAATGAAATTCGATACAAGGCTAGATTGGTAGCAAAGGGTTACGCTCAGAAAGAAGGAATAGACTACAATGAAGTGTTTTCTCCAGTTGTGAAGCATTCGTCTATTCGGATTTTGCTAGCCTTGGTTGCGCAATATGATCTTGAACTAGTTCAGCTTGATGTGAAGACCGCGTTTTTACACGGTGATTTGGAAGAGGAAATCTATATGACTCAGCCAGATGGATTCAAGTTGCTGGAAAAGAAAATTGGGTTTACAAACTGACAAAGTCGCTTTATGGATTGAAGCAATCTCCGAGGCAGTGGTACAAGCGATTTGATCAGTTCATGAAAGGGCAAAAGTACACAAGAAGTAAATTTGATCATTGCGTGTATTTTCAGAAGCTACAAGAAGGAACTTTCATATACTTGCTCTTATATGTTGATGATATGCTAATAGCATCTAAGAGCAAAGTTGAGATTGAAGATTGAAGACTCAACTCAATCTCGAGTTTGAGATGAAAGATCTAGGAGAAGCTAAAAGATTCTCGGCATGGAAATATGTAGAGATAGAGCTCATGGCAGAGTTAGCTTGTCTCAGAAGCAGTATTTGAAGAAAGTACTACAGCAGTTTGGCATGAACGAGCAGACCAAACCTGTAAGTACCCCGTTGGCTTCTCATTTCAAGCTTTCTGCACAACTATCTCCTTCAACGAATACGGAACGAGAATACATGTTGCAAGTTCCGTATTCTAATGTAGTGGGTAGCTTGATGTATGCAATGGTGTGTACAAGACCCGACATTTCACAGGCAGTTAGTATAGTGAGCAGGTATATGTATAATCCTGGAAAAGGACATTGGCAAGCTGTGAAATGGATTCTACGGTATATTCAGAAGACCGTGGATGTTGGATTACTGTTCAAGCAGGATAATACACTTGGTAAAGGTGTTATTGGGTACGTTGATTCTGACTATGCCGGTGATTTGGACAAGCGAAGATCAACCACCGGTTATGTGTTTACACTTGCTGGAGGACCAATAAGTTGGAAGTCTACACTACAGTCTACAGTTGCATTGTCAACCACAGAAGCCGAGTACATGGCTGTAACAGAGGCTGTAAAGGAGGCTGTTTGGTTACAAGGTATGGCTAAAACCTTGGGGTTGGTTCAGGAGCATATTAACGTGTATTGTGATAGTCAAAGTGCTATTCATTTAGCAAAGAATCAAGTCTATCATGCACGTACAAAACATATCGACGTACGATTCCATTTTGTGCGGGAAATTATTGAAGAGGGGAAAATTTGTCTTCAGAAGATCAAGACTGCAGATAATCCCGCAGATATGATGACCAAGGTGGTAACAGCAACCAAGTTCGAACATTGTTTGAACTTGATTAATATCCTGCAAGTTTAACAGTTGAAGAAGGCACTATCAAGTATTGTTGTCAAAGCAGAAAGAATTGTGTGAAGATAAGATTATCCTAATCAAATCTTCAAGGTGGAGATTATTAGAATATACCCATACCCCATACCTTTCCCATACCTTTCCCATACCTACCCATACTTGGAAAGGTCAAAGTTATGGGCACCAAATATTTTATTTAGTGTTGGGCATGGGAAAATAGCAATTTTGGTCCCTAAGTGAATAGTGACTTTGCAAGGTGGCCCTTGAATCTCAACTATAAATAGGCCAACCATTGCTCATTCTCATCATCCCACACTTGCCATTCTCTACTTAAGGCAATTGTTCTCTCTCCCTATTTGTAAAGTTTCACTTGTATTTTTGAAGTGAAATATATTTGGTAGTGCCCGAGGACGTAGGCAAGATTTGCCGAACCTCGTTAAAATTCTGGTGTTCTTTACTATTTATTGTTCATATTTTGTGAATTTGATTGTAGTGATTTATTGTGCTATTAAATTACGATAGAGGGATATTCTGGCTAGGAAAGACTTGGTACTTAAGTGATCCTCGTGATCCACCTCTCTTTCCTGGGAATTCAACTTAGTGTGATTTTTTAGTACAATAATTTTACTCTTTCACACGCTTCCGCACAACATATCCATTGTCCTTAGAGGATAAATGTACGGTGAGTGTGAAACCAAGAATTTATGGACAATGGATTGCTTTGATCATGAATGCGATGAGCTTGAGATGTCTTTCCAACGCACAAATAGGTTTCCTTGGAAGAAGTGTGGTGTTATGAGAAAGATTTGGAAGATATAAAAGAGCTGCAGTGCCATACCTCCAGACACTGAACATATCCATCATCACTCTACCGACAAGGATGGATCCGCAGGTAGCACTTCCCTTGTAAAACGAAAACGTAATATCCATGACGGAGAAGCAGTAATTGTGGTAAACTACTTGACTAGCCTTTTTCAAGATTTTTTCTCCTATTTAGTCAAATTTCTCTTTTCCCCCTCTTATTGTTTGACGGTACAAACAGATTTTAAAAGGATATGAAAATTATGGTAATGTTTGGATTCTAAGGGGTTCATTAAATTGTAAACTATCCACCGTAGTTATGGCTTTTGAAGGCTGAATCCGATGGACATTTATTATTTATTATTGTCTGGTAAGAGGAGGATCAAATAATGGGTGCTTTAGAATTATTGTCGGTTCACGTCCCCTGGCTACAGTAGTGTTGCAAAGAGCATGGTTCCGGGTAGTAAAGCTGGTTTTCCTGCTTTCGGTCTATCGCATCCATCCACCTCTAACAGTGAGTGGTTGCTTAGCCTAATTTGTTATTTGGTCCTTCTTTTACTTTGATACACTTAGTCGACTCATTCAATTTCCCTATTAGGAACACTGATTAGGCATTGTTGAGATGAGAAATTAGGTCATGCTATTTACCTTTTTCTTTTGACCAATCAATTGAAACAGATATTCTTTAATTTGCATTATGGGAATCGGTGCCATGCTTATAAAGTTTACGACGTAAACATTGTGTGATGGAAAAAAGTAGTGTAAGTCGAAGCATGAAGGGAATAAAGCACAATTTTAAAATGTTTGACAACTAGCCCATCTGGTACGCCAAGCCTAGCTTACATTCCTCTTGTGCACGAGGCGTGAAGATGTAACGTCTCAATTAGGCAGATAAACATAATTAAAAATTTCTCGAAAACAAAATCGTTAAGACGTGTATATATATATATGTTTATCGAGTAAAATAAAAACAACCAAGAACAATTAAAAAGTTGTAAAAAGAAAAAGGAAAAGAAAAATCAATTAGGCATTTAAGATGCCTACGTACGACTTCAAAACAGACCCTATGTATAATTTCTCCCCGTATTCCTCGACTTCACTTATCGAATTAAAAGTGGGTGCGCCCTTTCCGTCCAAGATTTCCAAAACCTTGGCTTATTCGTTAAACCTCATTCCAATTGGATCTGGAACACCGTTTCCAAGCGCTCCTAATCTCCGCTGTTTAGGGCCACCCAGAATTCGCCCTTTTCGTTCCTCTTTATATTATCCGGAACCCTGGGTAATTCAAGGAATACTTTGGGAGCTGCTTTGGGGTCGTGCACATTGAACTTCAGTATTCGTCTTTTTATCGATTCGTTCACTAGAAGAAACGAATTGTTTGCACTGAAAGCAACCCCGTTAGGGAAAGCTAAACCGTCGTACAAGACGGACACGTCTCCGTTATAAGGATTGTACTTCAACAGCCGTCCGGTTCTATCACCGGAACTTATCAGAAAGTCAGCATCCCTGCACAATTAAATAATAATAATTTAAACTTTCGGTATGAAAAATCTCTATATGAATTATTTATATATAAATTCCACTATTGATTATTTATGTATACGTAAGTCCCCCTGAATAGAATCAACGATTGGTGATAATTTAGAAGCAAAAAAGAGGAAGAAGATGTACCGTCTTTGAAAAAGAGTGCTACTATCGGTAAAGTAAACCATTCCGGTGCTCGTATCGATGTCTAATCCATTCGTAAATTTGAATGGAGCTCCATTTGCCGCCGAAATAGCCAGTCTTATAGCCGTGCCGCCATTTGGCCCAACAACTAAAAGACCGAAATAGGCGTCTGCTATATATAAATGACACGTTCGACTATCGAACTTCAAGCCCAATGGTCTTCCACATATGGGTTCAACGTTTGAATCTCTTGTGCCATCGCACAATTTCCTTTCCCTGATCCAAAGGAAAAACCAAAAGTTAAAAACCTTGTGATGAAAAATCGATTTATAACTATAAAATAAAACTACAAAAACGAATAGGATCAAAGAAAGGAAAAAAAACGGCAAAGAGGTGAATCTACCTGAATGGTGAAGGGATGGCAAATTCTTGCCAACCAAATTTTGGCTTTCATTTTAAGATTCTTCCGTCTGATATGCCGACATATGGTCCCTCACCTTTACAATCGAAGGCAATACTTTCCGGTCCGGTAACGCGGTTGAGGTTCATTTGACTGTAGTTCTTGAAAAGAACACCGCCATCACCATCGATGACTTTAGTAAGATTGATATTAATGTAATTTTGGAACACTAAATCACCATCACCGTTAGATGATGAGATGGAAACAAAGAAAAATAAAACAAAAATGGCAAAGGAAACAAATTTTTTCATCATGGTTGGTTGAAGGCAGCAAATTATAATAAAATCCAATGAAACTAAGCGTATGATGAATGATAGTGGAATTGCATGTGTCTATTTATAATATTGATTTGGGAGAAAAAAAATTGAATTTCAATTCAAATCAAATTTGAAATTACAATTTGAGTATAATAATAATAATTATTATTCAATAAATCTCCTATTGTTAACTGTTATTGAATTAAGTAATGAAGTTGTTATTAGTATGAAATTCTTCTATTTAATATTTTTAATTGAATGCTTTATATGTAAATGCAAAAAATTGAGGTGAATATTAAATTATTTAATAATTAAAAATTTATTTTTAGTAGACCGGGTTAATTTCCATTTGAATTTTAAGGACGTGATGTTTTGGTTTTTTCAATGAATATTCCACATGAGTATTTTTGTAGCTTTGACTTTGACGGTCTCTTCTTCACTTCCGCCACCCTCCATGGTACCAACAGCTTGGCTCTTCAGAACTGAATCCGTTGCTAAGAGTCCAAACTTTTCTAACTGGAGAACAGTTTCTCCAAACTGAGCAAATGTGTAGTTTTGAGAATGGTGTTGAAGGCGAGTTTTTTTCGCCGAGAGGGTCCTCCATCAGTAAGAATAGAATCAAGTTGAAGAAGGGCTTGAATTTTATTCACTCGGATGGAAAGCAAATGAAGTGGTCTTATTGTATAAATTCGAGGGAATTTGGCAGCGATTGCTTCTAACAACTGTCATCAAATGTGTCGAAGATGATTGCTGGAGCATTTAGGCAAATCTGTGCTTCGGATCCCAACAAATCCTACAGGAGGTGATCAACACCGCAACCTTCTCAAGAACAACAAACATATATAAGAGGCAGTAAATAAATCTCACACCAAGAAAGAAAATATAATTATTCCTTAATAGGGTAGTGGAATGTGATTCTTTAGAATACGGTTGCTAATTGATTAAAAAGCTAATTATAATTTATGAAATTACTCATGGCAATTAATGTTATTATTAACAAATATTTAAAGATATTTAGAAATGAAAATTAATTTGGTGATGATCTCAAGTATCTACGTCTTTTAGATTGGACATGATATTCTTTAATATCATTTCCTTCAATCTTTCGACCGGACAACCTTGTCGTACTTCTCTTACCATATAGTCACGTTGAACAAGGGGAATCATCTAATCCTTGTGTTTTACCTTATTTTCTCTCTAATCTGTTATTGTTTTCTACGACCCTTGTATAAGTTGAAAATAATCAGCCTTAAAAGGGTCCCAAAGCCTCATCAAGATACCAGACTTCACAACAGCCTCCCTGTTAGAATTGTGTGACCCAAATTCTAAGAGATTGCTTGCAAGTCAAGTTAAACAAAAATATATTTTCTTTCTAGAAGATTTAGTATTTATTAGTATAATATATTTAGCATTTATTAGTATAGTTTATTTGACTTACTAATTTAGCCTATAAATAGGCTCCTTTACAATCTTAGAATTAAGAGACACCCATTAGATTAGAACTCATAACACATTCAAAGAATTTTGTGTTTACGTTTGAGGGTTCTTTGTTTTTCGGGTTTTCGGGGTTTAGTTTTTATCTCCATCTTTTGTACTCTTCATTCTTTTGCCATTATAGTAAAATTATCTTTGCCCGTGGTTTTTTATCCTCTTCTGAGGGGTTTTTCCACGTTAAATTTGTGTGTTCATCTTCTCAATTTCTTCTACTATTTTTACTTTTTCGTTGCTTAATCGGGACGATCCTAACAAGTGGTATCAGAGCTAGTTTAACTTTCATAGATCAGCCCGGTCAGAGATGGCAGCAACAAGGTTTGAAATTGAGAAGTTCGATGGTGAGACAAATTTCAATCTGTGGCAAGTTCGGATGATGGCAATTCTAGTTCAAAATGGCTTGAAAAAGGTTGTTACAGGGAAAAAGCCTGAGAATCTAAATCAAACAGAATGGGAAGAGCTTGATGAAAAGGCCTTGTCTGCAATCCAGTTGTGCCTCGCGAATACAGTATTGCAGGAGGTATTGATGGAGAAGACCTCATTCGCCTTGTGGAAAAGGTTAGAAACTCTTTATGCGACTAAGTCTCTGGCTAACCGTTTAGTGTTGAAACAACGTCTATTTACGTTTCGCATGAACGAAGGTGAGCTTCTTAAAGATCACATCAGTCAATTCATTACTCTTTTAAATGATTTAAAGAACGTTGAGGTTCATATTGACGATGAAGATCAAGCTATGCTATTATTGTGCTCTTTACCCTCTTCATACAAGTCTTTCAGGGAGATCCTGATTTATGGCAGAGACAAACTCTCGTTCGAAGATGTGAAGGGTCATTTGTTGAGTAGAGACAAACTCGACAATGAGTTTGATTTGAATAGCAAAGCAGATAGACAAGCTTCCGTTTTGGTAGCATCAAAGAAACGAGACAAAAGGTGTCGCTATTGCAAAGTCACGTCAAAGCAGATTGTTATAAACTGCGAAATAAAAGAGTTGCTGAGAGTAACGAGGAAGATGTAGCTGGTGCTAATTTGGTCGATGAAGGCGGTGATGATTTCTTGTTAGTGTCAACGAGCGATAACTCCAAGCTTACGTCTGAGTGGATCCTAGATTCAGGATGTTCTTTCCACATGTGTCCCAATAGAGAATGGTTCTCCACATACAGTTCAGTTGAAGGTGGAGTTGTGCACATGGGAAACGATTCATCTAGTAAAATAATCGGTATTGGTACTGTTAAAATTAGGATACACGATGGGACAATTAGGACACTCTCAGATGTCAGGTATGTACCTGATTTACGAAAGAATCTCATCTCCTTGAGTATTTTAGACTTGAAAGGATGCAGAATCAACATCGAGTCGAGCGACATTAAAGTATCTCGTGGAGCTCTCGTTTTGTTAAAAGGTAAAAGAACCGGCAGTCTTTATATTCTGGAAGGTTCTACAGTGACCGGTGAAATCGGACGTCCCTCGTCCGTTACGGAGTCAAAGTCAACTCATTTGAAGCGGAGACAACTTGGTCATAGGAGGGAAAAAGGTATGACCGTTCGTTGAAGAGAGGTTCTCTTTTGGATGCAGGTTTTGAAAAGTTAGGGCACTGTATTCGTGAAAATCAGACCCGGGTTAGTTTTGATTTGGCAGTGCACAAGTCGAAGGCTAGAAGTCTTCCAGCTTCTAAGCATAGATTCGACTCAGTTAATTCCCTGCATAGTTCAAGATAGGCCCGTGGCGGGTTTTGGCAAAGATGGCATTGAAAGAATTTGTGTCAAGGTGGAGATTGTTAGAATTGTGTGACCCAAATTCTAAGAGATTGCTTGCAAGTCAAGTTAAACAAAAATATATTTTCTTTCTAGAAGATTTAGTATTTATTAGTACAATATATTTAGCATTTATTAGTATAGTTTATTTGACTTACTAATTTAGCCTATAAATAGGCTCCTTTACAATCTTAGAATTAAGAGACACCCATTAGATTAGAACTCATAACACATTCAGAGAATTTTGTGTTTACGTTTGAGGGTTCTTTGTTTTTCGGGTTTTCGGGGTTTAGTTTTTATCTCCATCTTTTGTACTCTTCATTCTTTTGCCATTATAGTAAAATTATCTTTGCCCGTGGTTTTTTATCCTCTTTAAGGGGTTTTTCCACGTTAAATTTGTGTGTTCATCTTCTCAATTTCTTCTACTATTTTTACTTGTTCGTTGCTTAATCGGGACGATCCTAACAATCCCCGAAGTTTCGATTACGGAAGGTTGTACTTCATCCTTCACTTGGAGTGCTTAAGAGACTTAAACTTTTGAATTTAAGAGACTGCAAAAGTCTCCGGAGTCTCCCTACCAAAGTTGGAATGGAATCCCTTGAAACATTAATTCTTTCGGGTTGCTCAAATCTTGCAAGGCTTCCAGAGATTGATGGGAAAATGGAACGTTTAAAGATTCTTGATATCAAGTTGAATATTTTCCAGAGAATTTGCGGCAAGCAGAATTTTCGAAAGAGCTTGACTTGCTTATTATTATCAAATTTTACAGGTGGGGGTTGGTGACACAAGACGATTTTTGAACTAACCTACAACTCAAAATTTCTTGAAATTTTTGTTATACTATATGTATTATTTTTAAATTTGTTAAATAAAAAGAATATTTAAGTTTATTAAAATAAAATTCTTAAAGTTGAGTTTACAATTGAGAAATTCTTAATTAATTAGTTAATAGCTAGTAAAACGTTAATATCATAAGAGGCTAACTATAGTTTATTTAATGAGTTATTATACATGAAAACACCGACCGAAATAAAATGTAGAATTAAGCCATTATAGCACAAATTGATTAAAAACGGAAATAATTTAGACCAGGATTGATTAACCGAACAAAACATGAAGTTTGAGATAGCATTGAGTTTACTTCTTGTGACCCTTGTCGGAATCACCACCATTCAAGGTTGTAACGGCCAGTTCGTACAATCCATCGGCATCAACACCGTACGGAGATAGAAGCAAATATGTGTTTTGGGAAGAGTACCATCCATCGGACAGTGCCAATGAACTCATCGCTAAAGAGCTTATAAAAAAATTTGAATTTACAGAGGTCGATTCTGCTTCTCCAGCTCCGGAATCCGACATTGCTCCATCTGATGATTCATTTTTAAATGTGTGTGTGCATATCATTGCGTTAGCTTTAGATGTTTGTAAAAAAAAAAAAAAAAACCATCTTGCTTGCTTGGTTTAATATTTTGACGAGTTTCTCCATTGCTATAAAGTGTATGTATATATATATATATATATTTTTTTTTAAATGCAAAAGTTAAAAATATTATCATTTAACGAATGGAAAAAAGGTTAATAGAGGACTGTGTCTAAGAATAAAACAACTGGCTCCCTAGATCAGTTGGTTGTGGCTTCATTCTACTGACACGGAGGCCGCAGGTTCAAATCCTGCAGGCCGAATAATTTATTTATTTATTTTACTTTTCTATCTTATCACGACAGGCAGATGAACTAGGAAAGCGATAAGCTGTTGCAACTATCGGTTTGTCACCTGGATATACCCTCCATCGCACAGACACGGTTATGTAGCATCCGTTTGATTAGAGAAATTTTGGAAGGACATATTCCTAGTTCTATTTCTTGTCCATCCTCTTTGACAAATCTTGGTCTCAGCGGTAACAATTTGAACAGCATACCGGCGTCTCTTACTCGACTCTCCAAGCTTGAATGTCTTCTGTTGTCAAACTGCACAGCCTGTGCACCATTGGTGAAGGAGATATTCCTGGTCTATCCTCGTTGAGAGCTCTTAATCTTACTGGTAACATATTCAGCAGCATGGTCCAACTTATATCCATTCTAGAAATTCTGGACAATCTAGTAATAATGGATTTGTTTTTCAAGTTAAAATTCCTGGAAGGGTCGATTCCGGGTTTCTTTGTTTTAGGTGGACGATCCATAAGGAAGGACCACCTTTTTCTCGCGTGAATTATTATATCCATTGTCCTTAGAGGATAAATGTACGGTGAGTGTGAAACCAAGAATTTATGGACAATGGATTGCTCTGATCATGAATGCGATGAGCTTGAGATGTCTTTCCAACGCACAAATAGGTTTCCTTGGAAGAAGTGTGGTGTTATGAGAAAGATTTGGAAGATATAAAAGAGCTGCAGTGCCATACCTCCAGACACTGAACATATCCATCATCACTCTACCGACAAGGATGGATCCGCAGGTAGCACTTCCCTTGTAAAACGAAAACGTAATATCCATGACGGAGAAGCAGTAATTGTGGTAAACTACTTGACTAGCCTTTTTCAAGATTTTTTCTCCTATTTAGTCAAATTTCTCTTTTCCCCCTCTTATTGTTTGACGGTACAAACAGATTTTAAAAGGATATGAAAATTATGGTAATGTTTGGATTCTAAGGGGTTCATTAAATTGTAAACTATCCACCGTAGTTATGGCTTTTGAAGGCTGAATCCGATGGACATTTATTATTTATTATTGTCTGGTAAGAGGAGGATCAAATAATGGGTGCTTTAGAATTATTGTCGGTTCACGTCCCCTGGCTACAGTAGTGTTGCAAAGAGCATGGTTCCGGGTAGTAAAGCTGGTTTTCCTGCTTTCGGTCTATCGCATCCATCCACCTCTAACAGTGAGTGGTTGCTTAGCCTAATTTGTTATTTGGTCCTTCTTTTACTTTGATACACTTAGTCGACTCATTCAATTTCCCTATTAGGAACACTGATTAGGCATTGTTGAGATGAGAAATTAGGTCATGCTATTTACCTTTTTCTTTTGACCAATCAATTGAAACAGATATTCTTTAATTTGCATTATGGGAATCGGTGCCATGCTTATAAAGTTTACGACGTAAACATTGTGTGATGGAAAAAAGTAGTGTAAGTCGAAGCATGAAGGGGATAAAGCACAATTTTAAAATGTTTGACAACTAGCCCATCTGGTACGCCAAGCCTAGCTTACATTCCTCTTGTGCACGAGGCGTGAAGATGTAACGTCTCAATTAGGCAGATAAAGATAATTAAAAGTTTCTCGAAAATAAAATCGTTAAGACGTGTATATATATATATATATATATATGTTTATCGAGTAAAATAAAAACAACCAAGAACAATTAAAAAGTTGTAAAAAGAAAAAGAAAAATCAATTAGGCATTTAAGATGCCTACGTACGACTTCAAAACAGACCCTATGTATAATTTCCCCCCGTATTCCTCGACTTCACTTATCGAATTAAAAGTTGGTGCGCCCTTTCCGTCCAAGATTTCCAAAACCTTGGCTTCTTCGTTAAACCTCATTCCAATTGGATCTGGAACACCGTTTCCAAGCGCTCCTAATCTACTGCTGTTTAGGGCCACCCAGAATTCGCCCTTTTCGTTCCTCTTTATATTATCCGGAACCCTGGGTAATTCAAGGAATACTTTGGGAGCTGATTTGGGGTCGTGCACATTGAACTTCAGTATTCGTCTTTTTATCGATTCGTTCACTAGAAGAAACGAATTGTTTGCACTGAAAGCAACCCCGTTAGGGAAAGCTAAACCGTCGTACAAGACGGACACGTCTCCGTTATAAGGATTGTACTTCAACAGCCGTCCGGTTCTATCACCGGAACTTATCAGAAAGTCAGCATCCCTGCACAATTAAAGAAGAATAATTTATCCTTTCGGTATGAAAAATCTCTATATGAATTATTTATATATAAATTCCACTATTGATTATTTATGTATACGTAAGTCCCCCCTGAATAGAATCAACGATTGGTGATAATTTAGAAGCAAAAAAGAGGAAGAAGATGTACCGTCTTTGAAAAAGAGTGCTACTATCGGTAAAGTAAACCATTCCGGTGCTCGTATCGATGTCTAATCCATTCGTAAATTTGAATGGAGCTCCATTTGCCGCCGAAATAGCCAGTCTTATAGCCGTGCCGCCATTTGGCCCAACAACTAAAAGACCGAAATAGGCGTCTGCTATATATAAATGACACGTTCGACTATCGAACTTCAAGCCCAATGGTCTTCCACATATGGGTTCAACGTTTGAATCTCTTGTGCCATCGCACAATTTCCTTTCCCTGATCCAAAGGAAAACCCAAAAGTTAAAAACCTTGTGATGAAAAATCGATTTATAACTATAAAATAAAACTACAAAAACGAATAGGATCAAAGAAAAGAAAAAAAACGACAAAGATGTGAATCTACCTGAATGGTGAAGGGATGGCAAATTCTTGCCAACCAAATTTCGGCTTCCATTTTAAGATTCTTCCGTCGGATATGCCGACATATGGTCCCTCACCTTTACAATCGAAGGCAATACTTTCCGGTCCGGTAACACGGTTGAGGTTGATTTGACTGTAGTTCTTGAAAAGAACACCGCCATCACCATCACCATCGATGACTTTAGTAAGATTGATATTAATGTAATTTTGGAACACTAAATCACCATCACCGTTAGATGATGAGATGGAAACAAAGAAAAATAAAACAAAAATGGCAAAGGAAACAAATTTTTTCATCATGGTTGGTTGAAGGCAGCAAATTATAATAAAATCCTATGAAACTAAGCGTATGATGAATGATAGTGGAATTGCATGTATCTATTTATAATATTGATTTGGGAGAAAAAAAATTGAATTTCAATTCAAATCAAATTTGAAATTACAATTTGAGTATAATAATAATTATTATTATTATTCAATAAATCTCCTATTGTTAACTGTTATTGAATTAAGTGTTGAAGTTGTTATTAGTATGAAATTCTTCTATTTAATATTTTTAATTGAATGCTTTATATGTAAATGCAAAAAATTGGGGTGAATATTAAATTATTTAATAATTAATAATTTATTTTTAGTAGACCGAGTTAATTTCCATTTGAATTTTAACGACGTGATGTTTTGGTTTTTTCAATGAATATTCCACATGAGTATTTTTGTAGCTTTGACTTTGACGGTCTCTTCTTCACTTCCGCCACCCTCCATGGTACCAACAGCTTGGCTCTTCAGAACTGAATCCGTTGCTAAGAGTCCAAACTTTTCAAACTGGAGAACAGTTTCTCCAAACTGAGCAAATGTGTAGTTTTGAGAATGGTGTTGAAGGCGAGTTTTTTTCGCCGAGAGGGTCCTCCATCAGTAAGAATAGAATCAAGTTGAAGAAGGGCTTGAATTTTATTCACTCGGATGGAAAGCAAATGAAGTGGTCTTATTGTATAAATTCGAGGGAATTTGGCAGCGATTGCTTCTAACAACTGTCATCAAATGTGTCGAAGATGATTGCTGGAGCATTTAGGCAAATTTGTGCTTCGGATCCCAACAAATCCTACAGGAGGTGATCAACACCGCAACCTTCTCAAGAACAACAAACATATATAAGAGGCAGTAAATAAATCTCACACCAAGAAAGAAAATATAATTATTCCTTTATAGGGTAGTGGAATGTGATTCTTTAGAATACGGTTGCTAATTGATTAAAAAGCTAATTATAATTTATGAAATTACTCATGGCAATTAATGTTATTATTAACAAATATTTAAAGATATTTAGAAATGAAAATTAATTTGGTGATGATCTCAAGTATCTACGTCTTTTAGATTGGACATGATATTCTTTAATATCATTTCCTTCAAGCTTTCGACCGGACAACCTTGTCGTACTTCTCTTACCATATAGTCGCGTTGAACAAGGGGAATCATCTAATCCTTGTGTTTTACCTTATTTTCTCTCTAATCTGTTATTGTTTTCTACGACCCTTGTATAAGTTGAAAATAATCAGCCTTAAAAGGGTCCCAAAGCCTCATCAAGATACCAAACTTCACAACAGCCTCCCCGAAGTTTCGATTACGGAAGGTTGTACTTCATCCTTCACTTGGAGTGCTTAAGAGACTTAAACTTTTGAATTTAAGAGACTGCAAAAGTCTCCGGAGTCTCCCTACCAAAGTTGGAATGGAATCCCTTGAAACATTAATTCTTTCGGGTTGCTCAAATCTTGCAAGGCTTCCAGAGATTGATGGGAAAATGGAACGTTTAAAGATTCTTGATATCAAGTTGAATATTTTCCAGAGAATTTGCGGCAAGCAGAATTTTCGAAAGAGCTTGACTTGCTTATTATTATCAAATTTTACAGGTGGGGGTTGGTGACACAAGACGATTTTTGAACTAACCTACAACTCAAAATTTCTTGAAATTTTTGTTATACTATATGTATTATTTTTAAATTTGTTAAATAAAAAGAATATTTAAGTTTATTAAAATAAAATTCTTAAAGTTGAGTTTACAATTGAGAAATTCTTAATTAATTAGTTAATAGCTAGTAAAACGTTAATATCATAAGAGGCTAACTATAGTTTATTTAATGAGTTATTATACATGAAAACACCGACCGAAATAAAATGTAGAATTAAGCCATTATAGCACAAATTGATTAAAAACGGAAATAATTTAGACCAGGATTGATTAACCGAACAAAACATGAAGTTTGAGATAGCATTGAGTTTACTTCTTGTGACCCTTGTCGGAATCACCACCATTCAAGGTTGTAACGGCCAGTTCGTACAATCCATCGGCATCAACACCGTACGGAGATAGAAGCAAATATGTGTTTTGGGAAGAGTACCATCCATCGGACAGTGCCAATGAACTCATCGCTAAAGAGCTTATAAAAAAATTTGAATTTACAGAGGTCGATTCTGCTTCTCCAGCTCCGGAATCCGACATTGCTCCATCTGATGATTCATTTTTAAATGTGTGTGCATATCATTGCGTTAGCTTTAGATGTTTGTAAAAAAAAAAACCATCTTGCTTGCTTGGTTTAATATTTTGACGAGTTTCTCCATTGCTATAAAGTGTATGTATATATATATATATATATATATATTTTTTTTTAAATGCAAAAGTTAAAAATATTATCATTTAACCATTGGAAAAAAGGTTAATAGAGGACTGTGTCTAAGAATAAAACAACTGGCTCCCTAGATCAGTTGGTTGTGGCTTCATTCTACTGACACGGAGGCCGCAGGTTCAAATCCTGCAGGCCGAATAATTTATTTATTTATTTTACTTTTCTATCTTATCACGACAGGCAGATGAACTAGGAAAGCGATAAGCTGTTGCAACTATCGGTTTGTCACCTGGATATACCCTCCATCGCACAGACACGGTTATGGAGCATCCGTTTGATTAGAGAAATTTTGGAAGGACATATTCCTAGTTCTATTTCTTGTCCATCCTCTTTGACAAATCTTGGTCTCAGCGGTAACAATTTGAACAGCATACCGGCGTCTCTTACTCGACTCTCCAAGCTTGAATGTCTTCTGTTGTCAAATTGCACAGCCTGTGCACCATTGGTGAAGGAGATATTCCTGGTCTATCCTCGTTGAGAGCTCTTAATCTTACTGGTAACATATTCAGCAGCATGGTCCAACTTATATCCATTCTAGAAATTCTGGACAATCTAGTAATAATGGATTTGTTTTTCAAGTTAAAATTCCTGGAAGGGTCGATTCCGGGTTTCTTTGTTTTAGGTGGACGATCCATAAGGAAGGACCACCTTTTTCTCGCGTGAATTATTATATCCATTGTCCTTAGAGGATAAATGTACGGTGAGTGTGAAACCAAGAATTTATGGACAATGGATTGCTCTGATCATGAATGCGATGAGCTTGAGATGTCTTTCCAACGCACAAATAGGTTTCCTTGGAAGAAGTGTGGTGTTATGAGAAAGATTTGGAAGATATAAAAGAGCTGCAGTGCCATACCTCCAGACACTGAACATATCCATCATCACTCTACCGACAAGGATGGATCCGCAGGTAGCACTTCCCTTGTAAAACGAAAACGTAATATCCATGACGGAGAAGCAGTAATTGTGGTAAACTACTTGACTAGCCTTTTTCAAGATTTTTTCTCCTATTTAGTCAAATTTCTCTTTTCCCCCTCTTATTGTTTGACGGTACAAACAGATTTTAAAAGGATATGAAAATTATGGTAATGTTTGGATTCTAAGGGGTTCATTAAATTGTAAACTATCCACCGTAGTTATGGCTTTTGAAGGCTGAATCCGATGGACATTTATTATTTATTATTGTCTGGTAAGAGGAGGATCAAATAATGGGTGCTTTAGAATTATTGTCGGTTCACGTCCCCTGGCTACAGTAGTGTTGCAAAGAGCATGGTTCCGGGTAGTAAAGCTGGTTTTCCTGCTTTCGGTCTATCGCATCCATCCACCTCTAACAGTGAGTGGTTGCTTAGCCTAATTTGTTATTTGGTCCTTCTTTTACTTTGATACACTTAGTCGACTCATTCAATTTCCCTATTAGGAACACTGATTAGGCATTGTTGAGATGAGAAATTAGGTCATGCTATTTACCTTTTTCTTTTGACCAATCAATTGAAACAGATATTCTTTAATTTGCATTATGGGTGTCGTAACCATTTTTTGAAAAACGGGAATCGATTTGGATTTTGAAAATGAAAACGAAAAATGAGAGTCGCCACCAATCCTTTTTGATGAGGTGTGATCGGGTCACCTCGTAAAAGTGGTTGTTTAAAATGGGTTGATTTATTTAAACAACGATTTTGGTCCACGCAAGTCAAGAAAACAGGTCCGGGAGTCGGTTACGCACGAGGAAGGATTAGCACCCTCGATACGCCCAAAATTGGTACCTAGTTGATTAATTAGTGTCTTAGTCTCGAAGATTTGAAAACTTGAAAGAATTTAAAACACAATCCCTCTTATTAATGCTAATTTAAAAATGATTTAATAAATTAAAACGGATGTTAAAGACTCCCTCATCTCGAAGTAATAAAACGTCATGCCCAGTAAGTTAGGACACGACATTTCGAACTTTGAGAATAAGCTTGCCTTTATTTGAAATTCATGTATTTTGACCCTTTTTAAAAGGGTATTCGACTATTTAGTGTAAACGAGAAAAATCGGAACCCAGTAAGTTAGGGCACGATATCTCGAATTTCCAAATGCCGAATATTGCCTTTGTTATAAAAAATCTTATCCCGAGGTAACAAAATGTCAGACTCGGTAAGTTAGGGCACAACACCTCGTATCTCCGAGAATATTTATTTCAAAACTCATATTGTGATTTAAAAGAATATTCCGTTATTTAGGTTAAATGAGAAAAATCGAAACCCAGGAAGTTAGAGCACGATTGTCTCGAATTGCCAAATACGGAATATTACTTTTATGAAAGAATTATTTTAATGTATTGGGTAAAAAAATATAACGTAATTTATAGTAAAACATAAAAGTAAATTATGGTATTAATATGTATAATAACATAATAATAGGTGCGACGGTGTCAAAACAATAATATGAGCAATTATAAAAGATGAAATAATAGCAAGGCTAATAATATGTAAATATAAACAAATACATGAGGAAAATAAAATGATCGAATGCATAAGTGAATAAAAAAAAAATAAAACATGGCAAAATAAAAATGACAATGATAACGAAAATGATAATAATAATAATATAAATAATAATAGTATAAAACGGTAATAATACATATGGTATTAAGCATAATAATAATAATAATAATGTAAATATGAAATAGTAGGGAACATATATATATGTATAATACTAGATTAAAGAATATATATGATATTTATTGAAAACAGTAGTAATATGTAAAAAGAAAAAAAAACTAATAATAACGATACATATATGTATTAAAATATATACATAATATTAAAGATATATACATAATGTATACATAAAAAATATAATATTAAAAATATATATATACATGATATATATGAAATATATACGTAATGTAGTTATTAAAAAATATACATATACAATATAGTATTAAGAATATACACAACATGTATGGTATTAAAAATATAGTATTAAAAAAAACAGAATACATAAAAAATGTTAATGCTAATAATAGTAATAGCAAAATACTAATAAATAATAGATATAGTATAATAATGAAAATATAAATAGATAAGAAATATAATAGATGAGTAATAAGAAGATGAAAATATAATAATAGCCATAATACAATGGTAATAGTAATTACAAAAATGATGATGATAATAATAATAATAATAATAATAATAATAATAATAATAATAATAATAATAATAATAATATAGAAATGCAAAAAGCAAATATAATAAAAATATTAAATTAAAGTAATAAAGAAAACAATACTATATGTAAGTGTATATATATATGTATAAAGATATACACTAATATATAATAATAGTAATAATAATAAAAATAATAATAGTAATAATGATAATATGTAACGCCCCAATTTTCGGGAATTCTGTGAATGTTGGCAAAATTTCATGCTTTGATTTTGTCATTTGTGAGTGAAATTATGAAATAGGACCTACGTGAAAATGTTTGAAAATGCTATAGGCTAATTTGTAGTGGCCAAATAAATAGTAGTGCAAAATAGGATGATTTGCATGTCAAACCTCCCATTTTACAAGAAGTGGCCAGCAACATGTTGTTGAAAACAACATGTGCACTTGATATCCATAATTTATGGTACAAATTGATAAAAAAATTGATAATGGGTTAGGTAAATGTTCCATGATGGGCATGATAAGCATTATGGACATTTTTTTTTATTGACATTATGGCATAGGTATGGCACAAATAATATAGGTTATTTTGTGTCATAAAATGTGGGGTAATAAAATAACAAAAGGATGAAAAGAACAAAGTTTTGTCCATCTTTGTTCATCATAGCCGAAAGTTAGAGAAGAGAAAGGAGAGGAGAAAGCTCTTGAGTATTCGGTCACTAGGAGGAGGAAAATTGAAGGTAAGTTCTTGGCACCTTGCTTCTATTTTGAGGTTCATGAGTTCTTCTTGATTCTACCTTAACTCTTGAAGCGTATTTTGGTTTTTAGTTGTGTTGTGAGCATTTAGTCATGAATTAAAATGAAGGAAATGGTTGTTGTTTCATGTTCTTTTGATGAAAAATGGAAGATAGGTGAAGTTGAGCCAAACAAATGAGCATGCATGTGCCTTAGATGCTAAAGGGAAAAATCAGCTAACATGTTATGCTTTAAAATGATGAAATGGAGATTATACTTAAGTAAAATCATAGATATGTGATGATTGATTGGTGATATACATGTTTAAATAACATGCATGCAAGGTATGTGTGAAAGAGTGATTTGGTAATAAATCTGCTTGGGACAGCAGCAGTAACGTGACTTTGGAAAATCACCATAAATTGTGGGAGATGAATTAGAAGCTGAATAAATTATGTAATTAAATCTTATTGAGTCTAGTTTCAAATGAAATAAACAAGAACATATTTTGAATTCTGTACAATGAGAAATTTGATTCGTAATGAAGAGTGGTCAGATAAGTCAAATAGTGAAACATGGGAAACTTTGAGAAAAGTCTGTATTGATCGGCTAAACCAAAAATTATGAAAATTTTATGGATAGAAGATATATGAGTCTATTTTCAGGGAAAATTAACGGCACTTGATTTGAAGTTTCATAGCTCCAGTTATAAATGATTTAGTGACTGTTGCTCAGGAAGACAACTTGCAGTGAAATTATGATTATGTGGTAAACACTGACAAAAAATTGTTAATGAGTTGCTTATTGATTTCATATAAGCTTACTTTAATCTATAGGTGTGGTTGGCCGAATATTGTAAGGGGTTACGTAGTTCGTATTTGAATAGTTAGATTAACGTGTTAGTAATCCAATTGTAGGCGGTTCGTGTGTGGATCTCGTTAGCATATCGTCGCAAACAGGTGTGTAACTAACACCCTCTTATAGACTAGATCGGCACAAGCCGAAAAGCCGAAAAGCCAGTATTTTGAGATCTTGCGAGTGTGTGAATGCTCATGAGATTAATAGTTTGATGTATATGGTAAATTAAAGTGATAAGACTACAGAGTGCGCGATTCTGTGCATTTCGATATTTTTGGGCTTAATGGGCCAAAAACGGGATAATATGCCAACAAGCCCAAATTGGTAAGAAAATGCGGTAAGTGTTTCTGATCGTACGTAAATGGCTATGTTATGTATGAAAACCTTAAGAATAGTTAAATTACTTGAATACCCCTATGTATGCAAAATTACCATTATACCCCTAGGGTTACTTTTGACTGAAAAGCATGACGATCTGATTCTGTATGATGTATGCCATGATTATATATCTATTGCATGGGGACTTGGGTTATACTATGGAGGAAGCATCCTGGTGGCTCTGCCACATATATCTGATCTGGTGGCTCTGCCACATATATCTGTTCTGGTGGCTCTGCTACAATATCTGTATCTGGTGACTTCGTCACAATATCTGGAAGCCTCGCTGCGATTTCTGTGGTGTGTAACGGTTGGGTGGGTCGAGTAGTCTCCCCACATGGTGTAAGGCTGGTACGGGGGTGTTATGGATGAATCTGGGTTGGGTTTCTGCATAAACATGTAATATTTGTTCTGTTCTGTTATGGGCCTATGGGCTTTATTCTGAATTCTGTTCTGGGCTAAGCCAACTTATTCTATTTCTGTGGTTTGAGCTGATATAGGCTATGGTTGGGTTAATTTACACACTGAGTTTCCCCAAACTCACCCCTTTTATTTTCATCCACGCAGGTAATCCCCAACCATAGTGGGCTTGGAGCTGTGAGGGAATTCGGAGTGGCCACCCGTTCTGAAAGTTTGATTTTCTTCTGGTGAACTGGACATCCTTTTATTTACGTTTGAAGTTTTAGGTTTTTAAATGTAATAAGGCCGCTTAATTATTTTTGATGGTTTTAATATGTATTACTAAGATAGGTATTACTTATTTTAACTGTTGAAATTGGATAGCTTTAGGGCGCGTTTTCAAAAACAACAATTGATTTCAAAATAACACGACAACAAGTAAAGCTTCCGCAATGAAAGTATTTTCCAAAATTAATCACTTTTCCTAAAAATGACTTAATCAAATCGGTTTCCTAGAAATATCCATGACGTTAAGGTGTGGCAATGGCGGTATGCATGTCTAGGATTGAATCCGAAGGGAGCTTGGTACTTAAGCAGTCCGATGGACTCACCACCTCTTTTCCGATTTCCTACTTGGTGCACAGCTTCCATTCACTTTAACCTATAATGAAATTATCTTTTAAAACACTAAGTAAGTTTTTCTGGATCAACAATATAAAATGTTTTGAACGCTTCGATGTGGCATGTCGGATCTGGTCATAACGTCTGGGCCGGGTTTGGGGTGTTACATTTAGTGGTATCAGAGCCTAGGTTGCAACAACTCGGCTGTGGAATAAGTTTACAAAAACAAAGATTTTCGAAAGCGAAAATTTTATAAAGAATGCGAAAGACTTGATTTTCAAAATTTAAATCTTTAGAAGGTGGCATTCCAAATCTCCGGCTCAAGTCTGTAAGTATTCTGAATTTTTCTGAATATTTTTCTGAATTATCTGTCTGTACTGAAACCCTACTAGGACACTCTAGATAGGATGATACTGAAACTATAAGAAAATCTGATAAGAGATTGAAACTGTAGCTAGACTTCGATTCTACGAAAACAAACTTTGAATTACTGTCTGATTCATAAAACATCTGTAATAATCACTGGAATACTAAGTTAATGCATAAAATTCGTAAACAGATAATACGATATGAGTACAAGAGCTACTCGTGGAAGAGGCCGTGGACGTGGTCGAGGAAGGGCTCGAGCGGTATCTTCGTCTTTGGGACATATGCCGGTGGCAGATGCATCGGTACCATCGGCAACGGAAGTGGAGTCTCATGATCGTGGTGCCGGGGATGACGCTCTGTCGCAGGCAATGCTTCGTGTTCTGGAAAGGGTTGCCGGGACAAGTTCGGGCAACAGAATTCGAGGATTGATTTCTGAACGACTCTAGGCCAACGGAGCGGAGATCTTTAGGGGTGTGTCTGGTATCGCCTCGAATGTGGCAGAATATTGGTTGGAGGCCACAGAACGAATTATGGATGACTTGGATTGCTCTATGGAGCAGAAGCTGAAGAGAGCCGTATCGTTGCTACGGGACGAGGCTTACCAGTGGTGGCTCACTGTGAGAGAAGGAACCCCAGCTGATAAGGTAACTTGGGAACTGTTTAAGACGGCCTTTAAAGGGAAGTATGGTGGAGCGAGTTATGTGGACGCCTGCAGGAATGAATTCTTGAATCTAGTGCAAGAAGGTAAAACAGTTGCCGAGTACGAGGTCGAGTTTCTGAGGTTGAGCCGGTATGCCGTGGGCATAGTTGCTACGGAGTATGAGCGAAGTGTGCGCTTCGAGGATGGTCTTAGAGATGACCTCAGGGTGTTGATCGCTCTGCAGAGGGAGCGAGACTTCGCGATCTTGGTGGAGAAGGCAAGGATCGCTGAAGAGGTTAAGCGTGCTGAAAAGAAAAATCAGGAGAAGGATCGGAACCGTTTCCGGAAGGATTCAGGACCCTTGGGTGGTGCAAATAGGATTATTAAGAGAGCAAGAGTGGAGGAACCAGTTTGAGCAGTGCCGATGAATGTGGTCAGACCATCAATCTGTGGAGACTTTGGTAAAGTACATTTGGGCGAGTGTAGGAAACGCTCTGGTGCTTATTTCTGATGTGGATCTATGGAGCATAGAGTACGAGACTGCCCTCAAAAAGCTTATCAGGTTCAAGTTGCTGAATAGAGGATTGCTCAACCCGTAAGGGGTAGACCCCAACCACCGAGAGGACGTGAACAAGGTAGGGGTGGAAATGGAAACGGTCGAGGTCGGGGGGCACCTGGCAGGGGTGTCGAAAATGCTGAAGCTCGACAGCCAGCTTTGGTGTATGCAGCTCGTCGTCGAGAGGAAGGCGACGCACCTGACGTCATAATTGGTACGTTCTTGGTTTCTGGCATGCCATATACTGCTTTGGTGGATATTGGATCTACTCATTCCTATGTTGCATGTGCCATATCTGGGTTGTTGGGTGTGCACTCTGAGAAGATGGTGAGTGGGGTATCTGTGTTAAGTCCTTTAGGTCATTCGGTTAGGGTAGACAAACTATATAGGGATGTACCCTTAGAAACTCAAGGCAAGGTTTTCCCTAGAGATCTGATGGAGTTACCGTTTGGAGAGTTTGACCTCATTCTGGGAATGGACTGGCTTGTTAAGCATAGGGCGACTTTGGATGTGCTGTAAAATGAATGGTGTTAAGGACCATGAAGGGTGAGGAGGTTATGATGATAGGCGAGCGAAGGGATTATTTGTCCAATGTGGTGTCAGCATTAAGAGTCGAAAAATGGATTCGGAAAGGTTATAAGACCTATTTGGCATTTGTAAGTCAGTCGGAAGGGGAGGGATTGTCAGTGGATAAGGTTAGGACTGTAAAGGAGTTCCAAAATGTTTTTCCGGAGGAGCTTCCAGGATTGCCTCCGAACCGAGAAGTGGAGTTTAGAATTGACTTATTGCCTAGAACGACACCAGTGTCTATCGCACCGTATAGAATGGCACCGAAGGAGTTGGTGGAGCTAAAGGCACAAATTCAAGAGTTGTTGGATAGGGGCTTCATTAGGCCAAGCGTGTCTCTATGGGGAGCACCGATGCTATTCGTGAAGAAGAAGGATGGTACAATGAGGATGTGCATTGATTATCGCCAGTTGAACAAACTGACAATTAAGAATAAGTATCCACTGCCAAGGATTGACGATCTATTCGACCAGCTTAGAGGAGCTTCTGTATTTTTTAAGATCGACCTCCGATCTGGATATCATCAGTTAAGGGTTAAGGAGGCGAATATCTATAAGACGACATTCAAGACTCGGTATGGTCATTACAAGTTTTTGGTTATGCCATTTAGACTGACGAATGCTCTTGCAGCATTTATGGATCTTATGAATCGGGTGTTCCAACCATTCTTGGATCAATTCATAGTCGTCTTCATTGATGATATCCTGGTATATTCTGAAACTAAAGCGAAACATGATGAACATCTCCGTATAGTGCTGCGAGTGTTAAGGGAGAAGGAACTCTTTGCGAAGTTCAGCAAGTGTGAATTTTTGTTGAGGGAGGTAACCTTCTTAAGACATGTGGTCTCTGCCGAAGGGTAAGGTGGTTGCATATACATCACGACAGCTTAAGCCTCAAGAGGGGAACTATCCAACTCATGATTTAGAGTTGGCAGCAATGATATTTGCACTTAAGATTTGGAGACATTACTTGTACGGAGAAAGGTGTATTATATACACAGACCACAAGAGTCTTAAGTATTTGTTGACTCAGAAAGAGCTGAACCTTAGGCAAAGGAGATGGATTGAGTTGCTTAAGGATTGTGACTGTTCGATCAAGTATCACCCAGGCAAGGCTAATGTGGTAGCCGATGCTTTAAGTTGTAGAACCGTATCTGATCTGAGAGCAATGTTTGCTCGTTTGAGTCCGTATGATGATGGCAGTTTGTTGGCTGAATTGTAAGTAAGGCCAACCTGGGTGGACCAGATTATGGAAAAGCAGTTGGAAGATGAGTCTTTAGTTGCTCGTTTTCAACAAGTTAAGGAAGGGGAAACTTCTGAGTTCGGTTTAAATGGTGATGGAGTTCTGTGTTTCTGAGGAAGAATTTGTGTTCCGAGGGACTCTGATTTAAGGCAGATAATATTGAAGGAAGCTCATGGGGGACTAGCATCCTGGAGGGAATAAGTTGTATCACGACTTGCGAGAATTGTACTGGTGGCCTGGACTTAAGCGAGAAGTAACGGAGTTTGTAGGAAAATGTCTGACATGCCAACAAGTGAAAGCTGAGCATCGATTACCTTCTGGACTGTTACAGCCGGTGAAGATACCACTTTGGAAGTGGGAGAGGGTAACCATGGACTTTGTGAGTGGGTTGCCTTTGACACCATCAAAGAAAGACTCGATGTTGGTGATTATGGATAGGTTGACCAAATCGGCCCATTTTATACCTATTCGTACTGACTTTTCACTTCAAAAGTTAGCCAAGTTGTATGTGGCGGAGATTGTGCGACTTCATGGAGTCCCAGTTTCAATTATTTTTGATCGGGATCCCAAATTTACATCTCGGTTTTGGCAAAAGTTGCATGAGGCATTGGGCACACGATTGAATTTTAGTACGGCTTTCCATCCCTAGACTGATGGTCAATCGGAAAGGGTTATTTAGATTCTGGATGACATGTTGAGGGGATACGTGATTGATTTTTGAGGTAGTTGGGAGGATTACTTGCCGTTGGCAGAATTTGCGTACAATAACAGTTACCAGGCGAGTATTCGGATGGCACCAAATGAAGCACTGTATGGACGAACGTGTCGTACACCTAGTTGTTGGACCGAACTAGGAGAGCAACAAGTTCTTGGACCAGAGTTGGTAGCTGATACTGAGGATAAGGTCAGAATAATTAGGGACCGGTTAAGAGAAGCATCTCATAGGTAAAAGTCGTATGCAGATTTGAAGCGTAAGGAGATTGAGTACTCAGTAGGTGATATGGTCTTCTTAAAGGTTTCTCCTTGGAAGAAGATATTAAGGTTTGGTAAGAAGGGCAAGTTGAGTCCGCGATTCATTGGGCCTTATTGGGTTTTGAAGCGAGTAGGCCCAGTGGCTTATCAGTTGGAATTGCCTCCAGAGTTAGACAGGATTCACGATGTTTTTCACGTCTCTATGTTAAGGTGTTATCGTTCTGACCCTGCTCATGTCCTGCCAGTTGCAGAAATTAAAGTTCAGACTGATTTGACCTTTGAGGAGGAGCCTGTGCAAATATTGGCTCGAGATATTAAGGTTCTCAAAAGGAAATCTATCCCGTTAGTGAAAGTGCTTTGGCGTAATCATGGAAGGGAAGAAGCTACTTGGGAATCAGAAGAGACTATGCGTCAACAATACCCTCAACTATTTGGATCAGGTAAATTTCGAGGCCGAAATTTCTTTAATGGGGGTAGAGTTGTAACGCCCCAATTTTCGGGAATTCTGTGAATGTTGGCAAAATTTCATGCTTTGATTTTGTCATTTGTGAGTGAAATTATGAAATAGGACCTATGTGAAAATGTTTGAAAATGCTATAGGCTAATTTGTAGTGGCCAAATAAATAGTAGTGCAAAATAGGAGGATTTGCATGTCAAACCTCCCATTTTACAAGAAGTGGCCAGCAACATGTTGTTGAAGACAACATGTGCACTTGATATCCATAATTTATGGTACAAATTGATAAAAAAATTGATAATGGGTTAGGTAAATGTTCCATGATGGGCATGATAAGCATTATGGACATTTTTTTATTGACATTATGGCATAGGTATGGCACAAATAATATAGGTTATTTTGTGTCATAAAATGTGGGGTAATAAAATAACAAAATGATGAAAAGAACAAAGTTTTGTCCATCTTTGTTCATCATAGCCGAAAGTTAGAGAAGAGAAAGGAGAGGAGAAAGCTCTTGAGTATTCGGTCACTAGGAGGAGGAAAATTGAAGGTAAGTTCTTGGCACCTTGCTTCTATTTTGAGGTTCATGAGTTCTTCTTGATTCTACCTTAACTCTTGAAGCGTATTTTGGTTTTTAGTTGTGTTGTGAGCATTTAGTCATGAATTAAAATGAAGGAAATGGTTGTTGTTTCATGTTCTTTTGATGAAAAATGGAAGATAGGTGAAGTTGAGCCAAACAAATGAGCATGCATGTGCCTTAGATGCTAAAGGGAAAAATCAGCTAACATGTTATGCTTTAAAATGATGAAATGGAGATTATACTTAATTAAAATCATAGATATGTGATGATTGATTGGTGATATACATGTTTAAATAACATGCATGCAAGGTATGTGTGAAAGAGTGATTTGGTAATAAATCTGCTTGGGATAGCAGCAGTAACGTGAATTTGGAAAATCACCATAAATTGTGGGAGATGAATTAAAAGCTGAATAAATTATGTAATTAAATATTATTGAGCCTATTTTCAAATGAAATAAACAAGAACATATTTTGAATTCTGTACAACGAGAAATTTGATTCGTAATGAAGAGTGGTCAGATTAGTCAAACAGTGAAACATGGGAAACTTTGAGAAAAATATGGTATTGATTGGCTAAACCAAAAATTCTGAAAATTTTATGGATATAAGATATATGAGTCTATTTTCAGGGAAAATTAACGGCACTTGATTTGGAGTTTCGTAGCTCCAGTTATAAATGATTTAGTGACTGTTGCTCAGGAAGACAGCTTGCAGTGAAATTATGATTATGTGGTAAACACTGACAAAAATTTGTTAATGAGTTGCTTATTGATTTCTTATAAGCTTACTCTGATCTGTAGGTGTGGTTGGCCGAATATTGTAAGGGGTTAATACGTAGTTCGTATTTGAATAGTTAGATTAAAGTGTTAGTAATCCAATTGTAGGCGGTTCGTGTGTGGATCTCGTCAGCATATCGTCGCAAATAGGTGTGTAACTAACACCCTCTTATAGACTAGATCGGCACAAGCCGAAATGCCGAAAAGCCGGTATTTTGAGATCTTGCGAGTGTGTGAATGCTCATGAGATTAATAGTTTGATGTATATGGTAAATTAAAGTGATAAGACTGCATAGTGCCCGATTCTGTGCATTTCGATATTTTTGGGCTTAATGGGCAAAAAACGGGATAATGGGCCAACGGGCCCAAATTGGTAAGAAAACGCGGTAAGTGTTTCTGATCGTACGTAAATGGCTATGTTATGTATGAAAACCTTAAGAATAGTTAAATTACTTGAATACCCCTATGTATGCAAAATTACCATTATACCCCTAAGGTTACTTTTGACTGAAAAGCATGACGATCTGACTCTGTATGATGTATGCCATGATTATATATCTGTTGCATGGGGACTTGGGTTATATTATGGAGGAAGCGTCCTGGTGGCTATACCACAATTATCTGATCTGGTGGCTCTGCCACATATATCTGTCCTGGTGGCTATGCCACAATTATCTGATCCGGTGGCTCTGCCACATATATCTGTTCTGGTGGCTCTACCATAATATCTTTATCTGGTGACTTCGTCACAATATCTGGCAGCCTCGCTGCGATTTCTGTGGTGTGTAGCGGTTGGGTGGGTCGAGTAGTCTCCCCACATGGTGTAAGGCTGGTACGGGGGTGTTATGGATGTATCTGGGTTGGGTTTCTGCATAAACATGTAATATCTGTTCTATTCTGTTATGGGTCTATGGGATTTATTCTGAATTCTATTCTAGGCTAAGGCCAACTTATTCTATTTCTGTGTTTTGAGCTGATATAGGCTATGGTTGGGTTAATTTACACACTGAGTTTCCCCAAACTCACCCCTTTTTATTTTCATCCACGCAGGTAATCCCCAACCATAGTGGGCTTGGAGCTGTGAGGGAATTCGGAGTGGCCACCCGTTCTGAAAGTTTGATTTTCTTCTGGTGAACTGGACATCCTTTTATTTACGTTTGAAGTTTTGGGTTTTTAAATGTAATAAGGCCGCTTAATTATTTTGATGGTTTTAATATGTATTACTAAGATAGGTATTACTTATTTTAATTATTGAAATTGGATAGCTTTAGGGCGCATTTTTAAAAACAACAATTGATTTCAAAATAACACGACAACAAGCAAAGCTTCCGCAATGAAAGTATTTTCCAAAATTAATCACTTTTCCTTAAAATGACTTAATCAAATCGGTTTCCTAGAAATATCCATGACGTTAAGGTGTGGCAATGGCGGTATGCATGTCTAGGATTGGATCTGAAGGGAGCTTGGTACTTAAGCAGTCCGATGGACTCACCACTTCTTTTCCAGTTTCCTACCTGGTGCACAGCTTCCATTCACTTTAACCTATAATGAAATTATCTTTTAAAACACTAAGTAAGTTTTTCTGGATCAACAATATAAAATGTTTTGAACGCTTCGATGTGGCATGTCGGATTCGGTCATAACGTCTGGGCCGGGTTTGGGGTGTTACATAATAATACGAAAATAATATAACAAATTGAATAAGTATAGAAAGGAAATATAATTTTAATGGCAATAACAACAATAGTACAATAATAACAAAGTAGTAGAAAAAATAACTATAATAGTAAAATATAATAAATAGTAGTAAAAGAAAATAATAAAATTATCTAATTTAATAATAAAGGAGTTAAATAACTAAACTAGGGACTAAATTGAGTGTAGAACGAAAGTTCAGGGCCAATTTAAAATAAAAATAAAAATAAAAAGAGAAGGCTGAATAAAATACATGAGACAAATGGATGGACCAATTCTGCTATTATACCCTATCCCTAAAACAATGCCGTTCCATCAACTATCCCTCAAATAGTTAGAGGACCAAATTAAAAAAGATTAAAATTACAAGGCAGAATTACGAAATAAAAAAAACTGGATTAAAACACGACAAAAATGTGGAAGGACCGCGCAAGCAATTATCCCAGTTGGCAGAAACACGCGAATCCTCAGGCGTCGGGTCAGGTCGCACGCGGGTCAAGCGAAACGACGCCGTTTTGGCGTTCAGACCCTTAGGCACAAAATGGTGCCGTTTTACCCTCCTATAAAAGCCAAGTTTCTTCTAAAAATTTTCATTTTTCATTCTTTCCAAAAAAAAAAAATCTGAAGCTTCTCTCTTTCTTCCTTTCTCTGCAGCAGGTCTCCATGGCCGGCGCGAGCGGTGGTCGGAGTTTCGAAAAAGGTTTATTTTTTTATTTTTATTTTATTTTATATATTTATTTAATATATGTGTGTTGTTTTTAATAAAATAGAAATGATATGTGCCAATAAATTTGAAAAAAAGCAAAAAAAAAAGATAAAATAAAAACGGTAAATAGACCTTTAGATCGGTCTTTGGTATTCCTTGCTGCAAGTTTGAGTTTGTTGAAGCCTTTTGATGTTATTCACGTCTTTATATTTCGAAAAAAAGAAAGAAAAATCCCGAACCCCTACACTCGATTCTCTTGTGGCTTATATAGCCCAGTTTTTTACAAGGATTTCCCTCTTTTCTACACACTGTCCTTTCTTCTTTTAATATTGCAAGAAAACGGTGGTGGAGGCAGGTGCCACTTGCACTGACGATGTGACTGAGGCGGCGGGATTAGGTGATTTAGGGTTTCAGCTTTTTTGAAACCCTAAACCAGTTAGTTGGGTCTGTTTGGGGTTATTTGGGCTTAGTTTAGGTATTGGGCTTGGGTCTCATTTGTAATTGGGTTTAAGTGGGTCTGGGGTTTTGTAGAATGGGCCGGGCAAATTGGGCTTGTACAATGGGAATCGGTGCCATGCTTATAAAGTTTATGACATAAACATTGTGTGATGGAAAAAAGTAGTGTAAGTCGAAGCATGAAGGGGATAAAGCACAATTTTAAAATGTTTGACAACTAGCCCATCTGGTACGCCAAGCCTAGCTTACATTCCTCTTGTGCACGAGGCGTGAAGATGTAATGTCTCAATTAGGCAGATAAAGATAATTAAAAATTTCTCGAAAATAAAATCGTTAACAGGTATATATATTTATCGATTAAAATAAAAACAACCAAGAACAATTAAAAAGTTGTAAAAAAAAGAAAAAGAAAAATCAATTAGGCATTTAAGATGCCTACGTACGACTTCAAAACAGACCCTATGTATAATTTCCCCCCGTATTCCTCGACTTCACTTATCGAATTAAAAGTGGGTGCGCCCTTTCCGTCCAAGATTTCCAAAACCTTGGCTTCTTCGTTAAACCTCATTCCGATTGGATCTGGAACACCGTTTCCAAGCGTTCCTAATCTTCCGCTGTTTAGGGCCACCCAGAATTCACCCTTTTCATTCCTTTTTATATTATCCAGAACCCTGGGTAATTCAAGGAATACTTTGGGAGCTGCTTTGGGGTCGTGCACATTAAACTTCAGTATTCGTCTTTTTATCGATTCGTTCACTAGAAGAAACGAATTGTTTGCACTGAAAGCAACCCCGTTAGGGAAAGCTAAACCATCGTACAAGACGGACACGTCTCCGTTATAAATCAAATTTGAAATTCGTATTGTTATTCAAATAGGATAAAAGATGAAATTACAATTTTAGTATTATAATTATTATTCAATACATCTTTTAATTTGAGTATAATAATTATTTTTCAATAAATCTCCTATTGTTAACTGCTTTTAAATTAAGTATTGAAATCATTAAATTTGTCGTTAATATTTTGATTTGAATGTCTTTTTTTTAACATGTAAACGAAATGAATGCAAAAAATTCCAAGTGAATATATATTAAATTATTTAATAATTAAAATTCTCTTAGATTTTAATTATAATTACAAGACTGTAGGGGTTAGGTTTTGCACAAACTTCTATAATCCTTTTCACTTTATTATAATTATGGGGTTGATTGAAAATTAAACGCAGGCCATCTTTCGGGTAAAAAAAATTTATTCGAGGCTTGGCCCGTTTAGAAAATGGGTTTTATTTATTTATTGTTAAAGTTCATTTTTTAGGTTTATATTTTTGCCCAAACTCTTTCACTTTTTTAGCAGGCCGAGTGGCTTGATCCATGAAAAAGTCTATACATGAGGTTGAACGATAGTCAAGTTTATGTTGATTAAAAGGTCCGGTGAAAGGGAAACATTTACAACTAAAAACTCTAAGAAAGATATAGTTGGCTTTTTTAGCAAAGAGCTTCTCAAATGGTGGTTGGCCACTAAGAATCAATTCATCAAGTACAAGTAGACCTATCCATAGATTGGGTCGGGTTTGTCTCGAGTACCTAATAAAATTCAGAAAGAAGCTCAAATTAACAAATTTATAAACTCAGAAAAACGGTTAGGTTGATGACACCAACTCCATGGAATCTTCAGGTGCTTAGACTGGGGCCTTCCAATGCATTCAAATCATTCCCAAGTTTGTTCCAACAGCCTTGAGCATCGATAATTATCATTCACTTTTGGTATAAAAATCAACTTAATCAATAAGCTAGTAATCGAACCTAGTCAAGCTTCGTAGAAGCAATAAAAAAAATCAAACTATAGTTTGCCTATGTTAGAATATGTTGTATGCCCAATTTACATGTTTATTGGGCTTAATTTCAATAAATTTTCGAATGAGATGTCACTATTAGGAACAAAAATAAAACCAAAAAATAAAAAGAGAGTTGAAGATGTCGTAAAAGTTTTGGACCAAAGAACAAAGTTGATGGTTTGGATTATGTCTCCTTTGTACATGACTCTTGAAATCAGATCAATTGGAAATTAATCAGATCAATTGGAAATTAGAAGTAAAGTTACCAGTTTTTGTTTTGTTGGAATATTTTGGGTGATACTTCATGCAATCTCCTTTTATCATAAAAGAAAAGGGTGGTATGAATAAGTTGTCATTCCATGTTGGTGTAACTATTTTAGTATTTGGTATAAGCTTCAATTTCAAGAGGATTTCATCGTGAGATTTAAAAGTGTAAAGCAATTAGATCACCTCTTTTTCTGCATATAAATTCTTGATGGGTTACTGCAAAAATTTGCCATGAAAGATGATAAACGAAGAAATTGTATTAGTAGGCACTTTTATAGTCTATATAAAAGGAATAATATTTGGATAAGGAATCATGATTGTCCAACTTGAATGAATATTTATATATATAAACAAAAGTAAAACGGAGTTTCAGTGACAAAAATAGACTCAAATTTTGAAAAAAAATCTATAAAATTGATTGCTTTTGGTTTCTCTCCAACTTTTTTATTTGCAATGCGAAACATTTGAGATATTAGAAGCATGTCCACAAACACTTTACTCTTAGAACCCAACGGTTAGAATTGTGTGACCCAAATTTTGTGAAAATAAAATATAAGTGGCAAGATAGGGGGATTTACAAGTGGCATCTGTATAGAAGTTTACTTCCTCTATTTGATGTTGATTAGAATAATGTGTTTCTTAACCTTTGTTCCTCTATTTGAAGTTTACTTCCTTGCTCATAGCAACTACCCATCTTTCTTAACCTTTGTTCCACTAAAATTTTTCTCCTTTCCAACAAGACCGAAATAGGCATCTGCTAAATATAAATGACATGTTCGACTATCGAACGTCAAGCCCAATGGTCTTCCACATATGGGTTCAACGTTTGAATCTCTTGTGCCATCGCACAATTTTCTTTCCCTGATCCAAAGGAAAAACCAAAAGTTAAAAACCTTTTGATGAAATATTGATTTATAACTATAAAAATAAAACTATAAAAAACGAATATGATAAAAAAATGACAAAGATGTGAATCTACCTGAATGATGAAGGGATGGCAACTTCTTGCCAACCAAAATTGGGCTTCCTTTTTAAAATTCTTTCGTCAGATATACCGACATATGGTCTTTCACCTTTACAATCGAAGGCAATACTTTTCTATCCAGTAACGCGATTAAGATTGATTTGACTATAGTTTTTGAAATGAACACCGCCATCACCATCGATGAATTTTGTAAGATTGATATTAATGTAATTTTGGAACACTAAATCACTATCACCATTAGATGATGAAATGGAAACAAAGAAAAATAAAACAAAAATGGCAAAGAAAACAAATTTTTTCGTCATGGTTGGTCGAAGGCAGCAAATTATAATAAAATCCTATGAAACTAAGCGTATGATGAATGATAGTGGAATTGAATGTATGTATTTATAATATTGATTGGAAATAAAAAATTGAATTTCAATTCAAATCAAATTTGAAATTCATATTTTGTTATTCAAATAGAATAAAAGATGAAATTACAATTTGAGTATTATAATTGTTATTCAATACATCTTTTAATTTGAGTATAATTATTATTATTCAATATGTTAGAATTAAGTGACCTGAATTCTTATTTAAATAAAATATAATGGAAAATAAAATAAAACTAAAATCCATATAGAACTAGACTTCTTTTATTTTATTTTAGAATAAGGTTTTTTAAACCTTATTAAACTCCATCTATTTTATATTGATTAGGATAAGGTGTTTCAATCCTACTAGAATATGGCTTTACAAGCCTATAAATAGACATAGTCTATTCCTCTTATTTTGAATTCAAATTTTTCGACATAGTGAATTTTCTTCTCCTCTGCCCGTGGTTTTTTCCCGAAAGGGTTTCCACATAAAATTTGTGTGTTCTTTATTTTATTTTATTTTATTTTTCACAAATTGGTATCCGAGCTTCTGGGTTGTTCATTCCTATCACGCTAATGGAGTCTTTAAAGTATTAAATTTCGCTGTTGGATCGCAACACCAGGTTTGCGTTGTGGCTGATTAAAATGCAAGCAGTTCTTGCGCAGATGGATCTGGAGGATGCCTTGCTAGGGATAGATAAGATGCCTTCGACATTAACAGATGAAGAGAAGAAGCGTAAGGATCGAAAGGCGTTAACACAATTACATCTGCATTTGTCCAACGAAATTTTACAGGATGTGATGAAAGAGAAAACTGTCGCTGCATTATGGAAGAGGCTATAACAAATATGTATGTCGAAAACTCTAACAAGCAAGTTGCATATGAAGCAGCGTCTTTATGCTTATCGTTTGGAGGAAGGTGCGTCTATACACGAACACTTAACAGTGTTTAAAGAAATTCTCTCAAACTTGGAGGCTATGGAGGTTTAGTATGATAAGAAAGATCTAGGGTTGATTCTACTTTGTTCGTTGCCCCCGTCTTATTCAACCTTTAAAGACACGATTTTATATAGCCGCGAGTCTCTCATAATTGATGAGGTTTATGATTCTTTAACCTCGTATGATAAGATGAAGCATCTTGTGGTTAAACCCGACTCTCAGGAAGAGGGTTTCATTGTTCATAGGAGACAAGATCAGAATGCTGATGATGATCGTGGTAGGACACAGGAACGGAATCCTCGTGGTAAATCTAAGGGTAGATTGAAGTCTTCAAACAGAGGTAAAACTTGTAACTTCTACAAGAAGAAAGGGCACATTAAATCTGAGTGCTATAAGTTACAAAATAAGATTAAAAGGGAGTCTACGAATCAAAAGGGAAAACAACCAGAAAATTGTGGTGAAGCTGATGTTGTAGAAGACTACAGCGATGGTGAACTTCTAATCGCTTCTGTCAATGATTCTAAGTAAGCGAGGAGTGGATACTTGATTCAGACTGCACCTTCCATATGAGTCCCAATCGGGATTGGTTTACAACTTACGAAACAGTGTCTGAAGGTGTTGTTTTGATAGGAAATAATGCTTTGTGTAAAATCGCAGGTGTTGGAACAATTAAAGTTAAGATGTTTGATGGAGTTGTCAGAACACTTAGTGACGTATGGCATGTTCCATAATTGAAAAGAAATTTAATTTTGTTGAGTACTCTTGATTCAAAAGGGTACAGATACATAGCTGAAAGTGGGGTTTTAAAGATTTCCAAAGGGTCCCTTGTTGTGAAGAAAGGGCAAAGAAAGATTGCCAAGTTATATGTTTTGCAGGGTTTTACTGTTACTGGTGATGCAGTTGTCACTTCCTCTTCCTTGTCAGATGATGATATTACTAAACTTTGGCATATGTGCCTAGGGCATATGAGTGAGAATGGCATGGCAGAATTGAGCAAAAGAGGACTTCTTGATGGGCAAGGAATTTGCAAACTGAATTTCTATGAGCACTGTGTTTTTGGGAAGCAAAAGAGAGTTCGATTCACTAGAGGAATCCATAACACGAAGGGAACGTTAGAGTATATTCATTCTGATCTGTGGGGGCCATCTAGAGTGCCTTCGAGAGGTGGAGCTAATTATATGCTAACCTTTATTGGTGATTTTTCTAGAAAAGTTTGGGCGTTCTTCCTGAAGTAGAAAAGCGATGTGTTTTCTGCATTTAAGTCTTGGAAAATTATGATTGAAAAACAGAAGGGAAAATAAATAAAATACCCCCGCACAGACAATGGCTTAGAGTTCTGTTCTGATGAGTTTAATAGATTGTGCAAGTTAGAAGGGATCATGAGACATTTGACAGTTCATCATACTCCACAGCAAAACGGCGTTGCAGAACAAATGAACAGAACAATCATGGAGAAGGTTCGATGTATGTTGTCAAATGCCAGCTTACCAAAGTCATTTTGGGCAGATGCAGCCTCTACTGCATGTTTTTTGATCAATTGATCTCCATCCATTGCCATTGAGAAAAAGACTCCACAAGAGGTATGGTCTGGTAATCCTGCTAATTATTTTGATTTAAAGATCTTTGGGTGTCCTGCGTATGCTCATGTTGATAATGGAAAATTGGAACCGAGATCCATTAAATGTGTTTTTCTTGTTTATAAAGCTGGTGTAAAAGGGTATAAGTTATGGTGTCCTAAAAATAGAAAAGTTGTGATTAGCAGAGATGTTGTTTTTGATGAAACTGCTATGCTACCTAACTTATCTCTTAAAGACTCTTCCAATAAAGAAAATCAAAAGTAGGTGGAGCATCATATTAATACAGAGTCAACTCCTCAAGCCATAACAAAAATTGAGAATAAAGTTGCTTCTTCACCACAATACTCTATCACCAAAAATAGAACTAGAAGAGAAATTAAACTTCCAAAGAAGTATGCCGAGGCTGATCTAGTTGCTTATGCTTTAAATGTGGCTGAAGATATAAATACGAATCAAGAGCCATCTAATTATTCTGAGGTAGTTATCTGTGAAGACTCAGAAAAGTGGATGTTTGCTATGCAAGAAGAGATGGAATCATTCCACAAAAATAGAACATGGGACCTTGTGAAACTTCCTAAAGGTAAAAAGGCTGTTCGTTGTAAATGGGTGTTTAAAAAGAAAGAAGGGACTCCAGGAGTTGAAGAACTCAGATATAAAGCAAGGCTTGTTGCAAAAGGTTACAGTCAAATTCCAAGAGTGGACTTCACAGATGTGTTCTCTCCAGTTGTTAAGCATAGTTTGATTCGAGCTTTGCTTGATATTGTGGCCATGCATGATTTGGAGCTTGAGTAGTTAGATGTAAAAACTGCATTTCTGAATGGAGAACTTGAGGAGAATATTTACATGCAACGACCAGAGGGTTTTATAGTCTCAGAAAAAGAGGACTATGTTTGCTTGCTAAGAAAGTCCCTTTACGGTTTGAAACAGTCACCAAGACAGTGGTACAAGACCTTTATGACTTCTCATGATTTCAAAAGTAGTTTAGACAGTTGTGTTTACTTTAAGAAAAACAGTGATGATTCTTTTGTGTATCTACTTCTTTATGTTGATGACATGTTGATAGCAGCCAAAGATAAAGGAGAGATAAGAATGGTCAAAGCCCAACTAAGTGAAGAATTTGAGATGAAAGATTTAGGACCAGCAAAGAAGATACTTGGTATGGAGATTCTCAAAGATAGAAAAGCAAGTAAATTGTACCTAAGTCAGAAGGGGTACATTGAGAAAGTTCTTTGTAGGTTCAATATGCAGAGTGCTAAGCCTGTTAGTACTCCTTTAGCAGCCCATTTCAGACTTTCATCGGCTTTGTCTCCACAATCAGATGATGAGATTGAGTACATGTCACATGTTCCATACTCTAGTGCAGTGGGATCTCTCATGTATGCTATGGTTTGTTCACGTCCAGATTTATCATATGCACTCAGTGCAGTTAGTAGATACATGGAAAATCCCAGTAAAGAACATTGGAAAGTAGTTCAGTGGATTTTAAGATACTTACGAGTCACTACTGATGTTTGCTTACAGTTTGGAAGAACTAAAGATGGAGTCATAGGGTATGTTGATGCTGATTTTGCTGGAGACCTTGATAAAGGAAGATCTTTCACAGGTTATGTCTTTACAATCGGAGGTTGTGCAATTAGTTGGAAAGCCACTTTGCAAACTACAGTCACTTTGTCTACCACTGAAGCTGAGTATATGGTGATTACTGAGGCTTGTAAAGAAGCTACTTGGTTGAAGGGACTATTTAGTGAACTCAATGAAGACCTTCAAATCAGTACAGTATTTTGTGACAGTTAGAGTGCCATCTTCCTTACAAAAGATCAAATGTTTCATGAGAGAACAAAACACATTGATATTCGGTATCATTTTGTTCGTGATATTATTGCTCGTGGTGATATTGTTGTGAGCAAAATTAGTACTCATGAAAATCCTGCAGATATGATGAGTAAGTCACTTCCTATAACCAATTTTGAGCATTGCTTAGACTTGGTTGGTGTTCATTGTTGAAATTAAACCCTTAAGGGGTTTTATGGAAGAGGTGGAGAACTTGTTCATTGAAAGTTCACGATGAAGAACTTGCTCACTGAGAATTTGTGTCAAGGTGGAGATTGTTAGAATTAAGTGACCCGAATTATTATTTAAATAAAATACGATGGAAAATAAAATAAAAGTAAAATCCATATAGAACTAGACTTCTTTTATTTTATTTTAGAATAAGGTTTTTTAAACCTTATTAAACTTCATCTATTTTATATTGATTAGGATAAGGTGTTTCAATCCTACTAGAATATGGCTTTACAAGCCTATAAATAGACATAGTCTATTCCTCTTGTATTGAATTCAAATTTTTCGACATAGTGAATTTTCTTCTCCTCTGCCCGTGGTTTTTTCCCGAAAGGGTTTCCACATAAAATTTGTGTGTTCTTTATTTTTTTTTCACACAATAAATCTCCTATTGTTAACTGTTTTTAAATTAAGTATTGAAAT
The DNA here is from genome assembly GCF_007990345.1 of Gossypium hirsutum. Lineage (NCBI taxonomy): Eukaryota > Viridiplantae > Streptophyta > Magnoliopsida > Malvales > Malvaceae > Gossypium > Gossypium hirsutum. Next base: position 116,015,982 of record NC_053434.1, read on the forward strand.
CATTAAATTTGTCGATAATATTTTGATTTTGAATGTCTTTTTTTTAACATGTAAACGTAATGAATGCAAAAAATTCCAGGTGAATATATATTAAATTATTTAATAATTAAAATTCTTTTAGATTTTAATTATAATTACAAGACTGTAGGGGTTGGGTTTTGCACAAAATTCTATAATCCTTTTCACTTTATTATTATTATGTGGTTGATTGAAAATTATACGCAGGCCATCTTTCGGGTAAAAAAAAAGTTTATTTGAGGCTTGGCCCATTTAGAAAATAGGTTTTATTTATTTTTTGTTAAATCTCATTTTTTAGGTTTATATTTTTGCCCAAACCCTCTCACTTTTTGAACAGGTCGGGTGGCTTGATCCATGAACAAGTCTATACACGAGGTTAAACGATAGTCAAGTTTATGTTAATTAAAAGGTCCGTGAAAGGGAACCATTTACAACTAAAAACTCTAAGAAAGATATAGTTGGCTTTTTTAGCAAAAAGTTTCTCAAATGGTGATTGGCCACTAAGAATCGATTCATCAAGTACAATTAGATCTGTCCATAGATCGGGTCGGGTTTGTCTCAAGTACCTAATAAAAATTCAAAAAAAAGCTCAAAATTAACAAATTTATAAACCCAGAAAAACAGTTAGGTTGATGACACCAACTCCATGGAATCTTAAGGTGTTTAGACTGGGGCCTTCCAATGCATTCAAATCATTCCCAAGTTTGTTCCAACAACCTTGAGCATTGATAATTATCATTCACTTTTGCTATAAAAATCAACTCAATCAATAAGCTAGTAATCGAACCTAGTCAAGCTTCGTAGAAGCAATAAAAAATCAAACTACAGTTTGCCTATGTTAGAATATGTTGTATGCCCAATTTACATGTTTATTGGGCTTAATTTCAATAAATTTTTTAATGAGATGTCACTAATTTTGAGTTTATTATTTAATTTCTGATTAGGTACAAAATTAAAACCAAAAAATAAAAAGAGAGTCGAAGATGTCGTAAAAGTTTTGGACCAAAGAACAAAGTTAATGGTTTAGATTATGCCTCCTTTGTACATGACTCTTGAAATTAGATCAATTGGAAATTAGAAGTAAAGTTACCAGTTTTTGTTTTGTTGGAATATTTTGGGTGATACTTCATGCAATCTCCTTTTATCAGAAAAGAAAAGGGTGGTATGAATAAGTTGTCATTCCATGTTGGTGTAACTATTTTAGTATTTGGTATAAGTTGCAATTTCAAGAGGATTTCATCGTGAGATTTAAAAGGGTAAAGCAATTAGACCACCTCTTTTTCTGCATATAAATTCTTGATGGGTTACTGCAAAAATTTGCCATGAAAGATGATAAACGAAGAAATTGTATTAGTAGGCACTTTTATAGTCTATATAAAAGGAATAATATTTGGATAAGGAATCGTGATTATCCAATTCGAATGAATATTTATATATATAAACAAAAGTAAAACAGAGTTTCAGTGACAAAATTAGACTCAAATTTTGAAAAAAAATCTATAGAATTTATTGCTTTTGGTTTCTCTCCAACTTTTTTATTTGCAATGCGAAACATTTGAGATATTAGAAGCATGTCCACAAAAACTTTGTCGAAACCATTTTTTAAAGGGATGTTTGAAAAATGGGGATCGACTTTTGAAAAACTAAAACGGGAGTCGCCACCAACCTTTTTAGGTGTGATTGGATCATCTTATAAAATGTTTTGGTCTACGAAAATTAAGAAAACAGGTTCGGGAGTCGGTTATGTATGAGGAAGGATTAGCACCCTCGCAACGCCCAAAATTGGTACCAAATTGAACAGTCTATCTTAATGTCAAAAATTTGAAAGGATTTAAAAATAGGATCCCTTTTTTAAAACCAGAATTATTTAAGTTGAAAAATCGAGATTCCTTAGCTCCGAAAGAATACAAACATCACATCCAGCATGATAGGACACGATATTCTTAAACTCTCGTAACTGAAATCATCTCGTGATTTACAAAATCTATTTAGAAGGATACTTTATGCATTTAGAGAAACGGGAAATCGCAACCCAGCATGTTAGGGCACTATTTCTCGAATTCTTAAATACGAAAAACATTGCCTCATTTTAGAAAAACTTTTGGATAAAATATGACAATTAAATGAAATATATTTTTTTAAAAATAATGATTTGAATAAAATTTAAAAAAATAATTTACTAAGAGTAATACTAAAAAAATTATTAAAAATGAAAGAGTTTGATATGATACTAAAATTATTTAAAAAATTTAAAATATATAAATAAAATTAGGGAAACATGGATTAAATCAAAATAAAAGGGGTTGAAAAACGAAGATGAACAAAGAATAAAATAAGAACAAACCGTAGAAAATAAGAACGTAATAGGGAGAGAAATTTGAGTGAAAGCTCTCAAAAAATTTTATTGTTTCCCAAAACTCCAGTGTGTTTACAATGAAGGGAGAGGCCTCTATTTATAGTTGAACCTCCTCAAATCCAACGGTACAGATCAATTACATCAACGATTAAGATTAAAAGGTATCTACAAATTAAATCTCTAAGATTACAAAATCATATCTTCTAAGATTGCATATCATATCTAAGATTTCAATCATATCTAAGATTGTATCATATCTAAGATTACATATCATTGAAGATTATATTTCCATATGAGTCAAGCTTGTAGATGGACCTTAAATCTTTTCAAGTAATGGGCCATTCTGATCGGGCCAAATTATATTTGTAATTCTGGACTGAACTTGGACTTCGGTTTTTTTTGAGTTTTTTTTTGGACTTATTTCTGGGCCCAGGCAAAATTAAGTGTCTACAGCTGCCCCTCTTTGCTCATTGCTATGTAACAGGAATAGAGCAAAGACTATAAAAGGACCAATTTTGCCCGGGCTCTCCGAGTCTTGAATTCTTGATCCTTGATCTTCTTTAAATGGCCTCTTGACGACTTCAATCTGCTTCACTGCAACTCAGGAAGGCGATATCTGATATCTTTGATCTGCTCCCCATCTAATACAGAGACGCCAAATCTGTTATCTTCGATCTGCTCCCCGTCTAATACAGAGACGCCAAATCTGCTTCTTTAGTTTGCTCCCCGTCTAATATAGAGATGCCAAATCTGTCATCTTGGATCTGCTTCGATGTAAACACATGAAGGTCAGATCTGTTATGTCTTCGATCTGCTCCCCGTCTAATACAGAGATTCCAAATCATCTTGCATCTACTTCAATGAAGGTCCAATCTGTTATGTCTTTGATATGCTCCCCATCTAATACAGAGATGCCAAATCATCTTAGTTCTGCTTCAATGAAGGTCCAATCTGTTATGTCTTCGATCTGCTCCCCGTCTAATACAGATATGCCAAATCACCTTGGATCTGCTTCAATGAAGGTCAGATCTGCTGTGTCTTCGATCTGCTCTCCGTCGAATATGGAGATGCCAAATCATCTTAGATCTACTTCAGCGTAAACACGTGAAAGCCAAATTGCTATGTCTTTGATCTGCTCCTTGTCAACGCAAGGATGCCAAATCATCTTGGATCTACTTCTATGTGAAGACATCCGAAGGTTAGATCTGCTATGTCTTCGATCTGCTCTCCGTCGAATATAGAGATGCCAAATCTGTTTCTTTGATTTGCTCTCTGACAGTACAGAGATGCCAAATCATCTTAGATCTACTTCAGCATAAACACGTGAAATCCAAATCTACTATGTCTTCAATCTGCTCCTTGTCAATGCAAGGATGCCAAATCATCTTGGATCTACTTCGATGTGAAAACATCTGAAGGTTAGATCTGCTATGTCTTCGATCTGCTCTCCGTCGAATATGGATATGCCAAATCTGTTTCTTCGATTTGTTCTCTAATAATACAAAGATGTTAAATCATCTTGGATCCACTTCAGTGTAAACACCTGAAGGTCAAATCTGCTATGCTTTAGCCTGTTACCCTACTGCTTAGGGGGTTAAGGCGCATCAATCTTCATTGTCCCTTGAAGGACATAACCTGTATAATGTGTATGAGTTCATGCCTAATGATTAGGATGCTATGATCGAAGTGAGTCAAATGCTCCTAATTAAACCTGTTATAATGCAAAATGTTTATGAATATGACCCCTATTCCAGAAGTCACCACTCATTCTTTCGTCGAAGTTTATCCTTATTTCTCTCGAAGTATCATTCCTACTCAGCCTGTGGGTTTGTACCATTCTTCAAATGCTATGACCCACCAAAAATGTCTGTAAGATGATCCTCTCTTAGGACCGAATCGTTTGATTTGTCCAATCATCATTTTGGACTAAAGAAAGAATTTCCTCGAGTTCTTTCAAACCTCACTTACATGAATTCTTCGAACAATTGTTCTGTTTTAGTTTCTTGTATTATCTAGAAATTTCCAGAGTAATGAGCAAAACTTCATTTGTGAAAATTATTTAGTTCATCTATCATTATTTTAATGCAACATATTTTAATAATAATGGAAGATGAATTTAATCTTGAGAATAATTAGATTTGAATAAATTTGTCAAAAATACAAAGGAAATTAATCTGAAAGCCTATATTTGAGAAGAAAAAGAATCTAAAGATAGCAAACAGGACAAAAGTTAGATGCCCTAGATATTGCCGCTTGAGCGTTTATATGCCAGCTCCATGAAGACTTTCTTGAATTCAACATGTGTTTAAAAGATCCAAAGTACTTTGTTGATGCCCCAATATGCAACGCGCTTCACTCTACGTTGAATCAGATATAGTAAGATTACCGTGTGCGCTTCAAAATTTGAGCTGCCCTTTCGGGTTTTCAACTCAAAACCCCTTTGGTCACAAGGTGCCCTTTGCGGGTTTTCACCTTGGCCTCTCCATTTTTTTTGGGTTTATTATTTTTTTGGACTTATTTCTGGGCCCAGGCAAAATTGAGTGTCTACACACTTTACTCTTAGAATCTAACAGTTAGAATTGTGTGACCCAAATTTTGTGAAAATAAAATATAAGTGGCCAGATAGGGGGATTTATAAGTGGCATCCGTATAGAAGTTTACTTCCTCTATTTGATGTTGATTAGAATAAGGTGTTTCTTAACCTTTGTTCTTCTATTTGAAGTTTACTTCCTTGCTCATAGCAACTACTCATCTTTTTAACCTTTGTTCCTTTAAAAATTTTCTCCTTTCCAACAAGACACTAATAGGAATGTTAAAACCAGGTGGTGGTGGAATATTCCGAGACTATAATACTTTTTGCTGTTAAAAAATATGGAAAAGGTTGTCGGTGATCTCCAGGAAGCATGTGCTCTGGTAGAAGAAGATAGCGATGGCATAGTAGCTTACTAGTATTTCACCTTTTGTTTGGATCAATAACAAAGCATTCCTTCAAGAAACTTTTCCCTAGCTTCGACATGTCTTCTAGTGTGTTGGGTGATTCTCATCTCAAAAGCTTGTCTCTTAATTCATCTCCATCACAAGTGTCCCATAGCAATCTTCCCGTAATCATTTGAACCACAATGCAGCCCAACGACCATATATCCAATGTACCAGTAACTTCTCCGACAATCAATTCAGGAGACATGTAATACCTTGTACCTTGAAACCCAAACCTCGTATCGTATCTCTTACCCCTTGTTGTTTAGCTAATTCGAAATTTGTAATCTTTAAAGTAGATAAACCGTTACCATGTTGAAGAGGGAAAACTAAAATATTACCCGGTTTTAGATTCGAATGAATGTACCCTTTCTTATGAATGTCTAGAAGCCCTTCGAGTATCATTAGGGTATAACAATTAACATCCCTTTCTGGGATTTTACCACCATACCTATTCATCAAGTCTAGCGGGCTACCTCCTAGAGCATATTCAAAGAACATATTATAAACCATTCCTTGTTCTCGCTCAACGCTCGTGAAACCACCATAGCATTGAATAATATTGGGACAATCAACAAACTTTAGAATGATTTCTTCTTCCCTGCGTAGAAAAGAGAGTATTCTTCGTTGGCAGATTTTAATGCATAAATCTGATTATAAATTGGAACTACAATTTTGACCAAATACACCATTTCTGAGAACCTTGATATTCACTACTTTAACCTCCATTCTTTTTTTCTTCACACAAACTTAGAATATTAAGAGAAATGTAGCGAAATTTATAAATATATATATAAGGGAAATAGTTTTCCCAATCCCATTTAGAAAAGGATTACCTCTCAACAATGAAATTAATATTGTTTCCTTAGTGTATGAATAAATTATTACTATCGTAGATAATATTAATGGTGAAATATGGTAGATAGTTTTTCAATTTCATTTGGAGAAGAATTACTTTTAGATAAGAATTATTTTTTTTTGTAATTTTCTTAAGATGAATTAATTCAAAGACAAAGATGGTGTAATTTTTTTATAATATTATAATGTAATCAAATTTATGGTAAAATTAGGCTTAGCTCCTCTTAAAATTTTATTTCCCTAAAAATAAAAGGGAACTAAAGGTGGATTAACGTCCAAGTGATATTGGTATTCTCTATTCCTCGTGCTCTTATTATCTCAACATCTGTCCAAGGTCATTACCTTTGAAGGAGAGATGACTACAACTGGTATAATTATAAACAAGAGAGGCTTCCACCAAAAAAAATGGGTACAATTGGTCAAATCTCCCTTGCGATATCATGGACGTTTACGATGGGTAGATCAAATCTAGATACGAGAAAATTTCAAGGCATGGTCTTTTCCTAACCACCATATTCCACCATTCATAAAGAAACCCACTGGGCATTGACAAATTTCCGTTGGGGTCCAACCAACGACAGTTGAGTAGAGGGTGAGGGCCGGCTGCTCAACCTTCTTCCCTAATAGGGGAAGCAAGCCCATTAGCAAATAGCGTACTTTATTGTTTCGAGTTTTATGTGCGTCCCATGCTAAGATACAATCGTGGTGGTCTAATTGGTGCGCTGGAATACCATAAATTATGTATTGAGGAAGCAAAATGCAAAATGGCTTGGATGGAAATGGCATTTGGAGAGCTACTAATTCGATTCAAGTTACCTTCAACATTTGGATCAATCATGTTTCTTTCTTGAAAGTAATTATTATTGCGTTTAGATTTTATTTTGATTTCTAAATTATTTCTGGGACATCATCATGTTTAAAGTTTCATTAATGGAATTTCTAATTTAGTTTAAAGGCTTTCAGCTTGTTCATTACTAAGGTTGTTGTTCATGTAAAATTTCCTTTCACATCAAATGTTGTTTGATTGAATGTGACACTTGTGGAAACTTCATAAAGATCTTCCATCTTGCCCATCCACATCCATTGATAACCATAATGATCTATTCTGATGGAGTTATTGCTCCGGTTGTTCAACCAAATTGGTGAATGATTCATATGGTTGTTTCGATTGCAATATTTTTTTCCATAGAAAATTTGTTGAATTACCCCTTGAAATTAGTCACCCTTGCCACCCCAAACACCAACTTGTTCTCAAGTTTAAGCCGAACCTTTGTCTTTTCCATATCAATCTTACAGGATTTTGTTATCGTTGTTTGATTTGCAATCTTAATTTTCATAGCAAATGTGCTTGGCCACCATCGGTAACATCATGAACACCCATTTACTTTGATATTGAGACTACATTTATTCACTTGTGATGTATGTGGCACCCAAGGTGAAAATGTTTTATATTTGTTCTACATAAAAAATTCTAGTTCATAAGGATTGTGTTTCATTAGAATCAATCATCCCTTTTCCCGCAACAAGGTAGTCAGTTGGAAGCTTAAAGGTAAGAATCTTAAAGAATATCCCATCTAATCTAAAAGTTGTAGCTTATTGGAAAGATATTTGAGATGATTACAATTTAAGGGGCAAAGAACTTTGAGCAATCTCAAATTTTTTCATTTTTGAAAAGACATCAAGTATCTTGCTCGATTCCCTGTTAACAATGAGCAAAATAAAAAATGAGATTCAAAATATACAAAAACATTAAAACCTAAAAGCTATGTTGCCTCGATAGAGAAAAGCATTAGCTAAATCCCCTTGTTAGAACACTATTTTTCCAAATGAAAAGTTTTATCATCTCATTTTTATGTATTAAATGTGTCAAATTTTATTTTACTTAAAAATGATATAAGAATTGAACTTTTAATTTCAAAATGCATTTTGCCTTCTTTGATAAACCGTATATCAATTTCATGTTGGTATTAAGAACACCAATATATTTCTACACCAATATATTTCTAGTTCCATTACATCACATTGAGAGGCAGAGGTATTTCATTTACAGAACTGCCTCTCTGTTGGCTGAACCATTCTGGGATTTCATCAGACTCTTTTCTTTAATTCACAAATGCCTACAAATGAAAGCATCAATCATACTTGATGGTTCTGTAACTAAAACCATGAGAAAAAAAAAGAGATTAATCAACCTTAACCAGCAATGTTATTGGACTAGTATTCTCAGCCAATGTGTAGTAGTTAATGGCTATTGTTGGTGATATGAACAAAGTGCAAGCAACTTCAGCTTTGACTTGAGCAGCAAGGCTCGAGACTTGCAGAAGAAACAAAAATAGAATTTAAGAACATAATTGAAAGCAAAGAAAATAGATGGAGTATATAGATAAATCTGATAGATTTTTCATTAAGGATGAATAATGGCATAATTCCAATACATAAACCAAGCATTCAGCTTGTCAAAATCAGTATATGGTTACCTAATCAATACCTACTACCACTAATACATTGAAACTTGAAAACCAAGCTTGTACACATGAACAAAGCTGGTTAACAGCTCCATCACAATCAAATTACATCAAACATCAATCTAACATAGTTCAAAATGAACTAAATTACATTACATCAAACTAAGGTTACAAAATGAACAAAATATCAGCAGCTACACTTGCTTCAGTAGCTCCTGCATGGCTCGGGTTGCATAGCCTACTTCTTGGCTGTTCCTGATGCTACATGCTGACCAACCTTCAACACTCCTCCTTGGTTAGCATGTTACAAACTCCCATTTTAGCTCTCAAATGTAAGAATCTTGACACACTAAGGGCTTTTGTCAAAATGTCAGCTAGGTGCTCTTCAGAACTACAATGAACCAGTTTCACTTCCTGTGCTTGCTCTATTTTTCTTACAACATGAAGCTTAATGTTGAAGTGCTTTGTCCTTCTATGGAAAATTGGATTCTTTGCAATTGCAATAGTAGATTTGTTGTCACACATTATCTCTGTTGCTTCCCTTAGGTGAATATTTAGATCAGCCAAGATCTTTCTTAGCCAAATGGCTTGATTGACTACTCCTGCAGCTGCCACATATTTTGCCTCAGCAGTAGACTGAGCAACAACATTTTGCTTTTTCAAACTCCAAGAAAAAATGGCTGAACCAAGGGTAAAAAAATACCTTAAGGTGTTTTTCATATCATCATTCAAACCAGCCTAGTCACTATCAGAATAACCAACCAATTTTAAGCTTTCAGCTTTGCTATACATTATTCCATGGCTCAGGGTACCTTTGATGTACCTGAGCACTCTTTTGGCAGCTTGAAAGTGCTTCTCATTGCAACAATTCATGAATCTTGAGAGCAATATAGCAAGTAACCTACCAAACTTATGTAGATATACTCACTAACCTATTTAAAGGTTCATTGGCTCGATAGCTTCTCTCCAATGGCAGTTGGAGTGCTTGTTGCCTTGCAATTTTCCATGGAAAATTTAATTAGGATTTTGGAGGCAAAAGCCTTCTGACTTAGGAATATTTCATTCTGTATTTGTGACACCTCCATGCCAAAGAAATAAGTCATCCTTCCTAGATCATACATTTCAAACTTCTACTGCATTTTAGCTTTGAAGTTAGCCAACACTTCTTGATCTCCTCTTGTCACCAGCAAGTCATCAACGTATGGGGACACAATGAGTTTTGGTTCTACTCCTTTCTTCTTGACATACAAAGTTGGCTCATTAATGCTCCTTTCAAACCCCAAACTGATCAAGTAGTTATCAATCCTACTATACCAAGCCCTTGGTGCATGTTTCAGGCTACACAAGGTTTTTTTTAGTCTGTACACCATGTCTTCTTTACCAGCCACTTTGAAACCTTGAAGTTGCTCTATAAAGATTTCTTCTTCAAAAAAACCATTGAGAAAAGCAGACTTCACATCAAGTTGATGAATTTTCCACTGCATTTGTGCTGCTAGGTAATTAGCAACCTGATGGTATCAAGTCTAGCCACTGGTGCAAAGGTTTCCAGATAGTCTATGCCATACTTTTGGCTAAACCCCTTCACAACTAGCTTGCTTTCAACTTGTTCAAACTTCCATCAGCATTCTATTTGGCTCGACAGACCCATTTCACCCCAATGATCTTCCTGTTGGCAGGTCTTTTAACTAATTCCCAAGTCTAAATTTTTTCAATCATTCTGATTTCATCAGTCGTTGCTTGTTTCCAACCTTACTGAGCTTCAGCCTCTTCAAAATAGCTTGGCTTTACTATGGCTACCTGAGCTCTTTCATAAATCTTAGCCAATGGTCTAGTACCCCTGACTGGTTTATCATTAATGTCTATTTTAGGACCATTCTGATCAGGCTCAGTTTGATCTTCCATAAGCTCTTTAGAAACTATCTCTAGCTCATTATTCTCCTAGTTCCAGCTTGACTTCTCATTAAACACTACATCTCTACTCACAAGCACCTTGTTTGAAGAAGGATCCAAGATCCTATAGCCTTTCTTAACTGTGTTGTAGCCTACCAGAATACCAGGTTGAGCTTTCTTAGCCAACTTGTCCCTCTTCACTGCTGGAACATGTGCATAGCATATGCTACCAAAGACCCTCAGGTGAGCCAGTGAAAGCTTAAACCTGAACCAGGCCTCAAATGGAGTTTTTGATCCAAAGCCTTGGTTGGAAGCTTATTTTGGATATACACAGCAGTGTTAACTACCTCAGCCCACAAGGTTTTGGGCAAAGGGCAAATTCTTCTCAAGCAATAGGCACCTGGCCATATCCATCAAGCTCCTGTTCTTTCTTTCATTTACACCGTTCTGTTGAGGTGTGTAAGTGTTAGTAAGTTGATGTTTAATGCCTGCTTCAGTACAAAAGGCTTGAAATTGAGCTGAGGTGTACTTAGTTCCATTAACAAACCTTAGGGTCTTAAGTTTGTAACCTGTTTTAGTCTCAGCAGCAGCTTTGAACTTCTAAAACACAGAGGCCACCTCTGATTTATGCTTCAATAAGTAAATCCAGCAAAATCTTGAATAATCATCAATAAACAAAATGAAGTATTTGTTTCCATTTAATGATTGAGTTTTCATGAGGCCACACAAATCAGTGTGCACAAGCTGCAGCCTTTCTGAGGCTCTCCAGGCCTTGTTTGAAGGAAATGGCAGTCTGGTCTGCTTCCCTAGCTGACATACCTCACAAACCTCCTCCTTTTTAACTGAGTTGATGAAGTTCTCAACCAGTTCTTCTTAGTTGGCTGGTCCATTGATCTATAGTTGGCATGACCAAGCCTTTGGTGCCATAGCTTAGATTCATCTAAAGAAGTAGTGTAGGCACTGTCTAGGCCTTTGTTCCAGTCCACAAAAAAACTTTTATCTGTCATGGCTACTGTCATAAGCTTGGATCCACTTGGATCACTAATTTGGAACTCACTGCTTTTGAACACCACAGTATAGCCCTTCTCAAGCAATTGAGCTATGCTGAGCAGGTTTCTACCAATTTCAGGCACCAACAACATATTTGAAACAAGTTTGTTGCCTGTGGGAGTGCTTATCAGCACACCCCCTTTTCCTTTTGCCTTGATGAAGTGGCCATTACCTACTTTCACCTTTGTTTTGAAGCTTCTATCAATTGTCTTAAAGATTGAAGCATCTGGTGTCATGTGATTTGTGCAGCGACTGTTTATAAGCCATTCCTTTGTGGCCTTCTCCTTAGCAGCTGAGCATGAAATTGTAAAAACTTAATCGTCATGGTCACTGCCCTCTTCTGCTACTCGAGCTTCAGCCTTTGGCTGTTGTGGTTGATTTTGTCTTGGTCTGCCTTTACTTTTGCAAACCTTTTCAACATGGCCCATCTTTTTGCAATATTGGCACTACACATCTAGTCTAAACCAGCAATTGGCCTCTGGATGACTAGGCCTTTTGCAATGCCTGCAGGGTTGATCCCTTCTTCTTGCAGCATCTGACTTTGGCTTGTCTCTCCAAGTTTCTTTGCCTTTGTAGGCAGAGGTGCTCGAGGTAGGTTTGGTTTTGGCTTGAAAGGCACCTTCTTGGTGCTCCTCCAGTCTGCTGGCTCTTCTTTGCTCTTGTGCATAAAGAGCATTGATCAGCTCTGTTAATGAAATGCTGGTTAGGTCCCTTGAGTCTTCGAGGGAGGATATTTTTGCGTCATACCTCTCAGGTAAGGTTGAGATCACCTTCTCCATTATTCTTGCTTCACTGAACTGCTCTCCAAGGAGCTTATCCTGTTAACTACAGCCATAATTCTATCTGAATATTGCTTGACAATTTTTTCCTCTTTCATCTTCAAATTCTCGAAATCTCTTCTCAAATTTAAAAGCTATTGTTGCCTTGTTCTCTCCATCCCTTGGAACTCCTCCTTCAATTTGTCCCAGGCCTGCTTTGGTGTCTCACAGGCTATAGTCTTGGTGAAGATGACATCTGATACACAGGTTTGAATGCAAGTCATGGCTTTATGCCTTTTGGTCCTTTCATTAGCATGCTGCATTATCTGAGCCACTGTTGGATTGGCTCTTACTGGTGCTGGTTCAGCATCCAAATTTACAACCTTCCACAAATCAAATGCCTGCAGGTAGGTCTTCATCTTAACCACCCATATGTGATAGCCCTCTCCATTTGAAGACTGGTGGTACAGTTGGTGAGAAGCCTAATGAAGCCATCAATTTGAAGTTAGAAAGAAACAGGTCCACTAAGATTAAAGGTCTAGATACCAATTGTTGGTGATATGAAAAAAGTGCAAGCAAGTTCAGCTTTGACTTGAGCAGAAAGGCTCGAGACTTGCAGAAGAAACAGAAAAAGAATTCAAGAAAAGAATTGAAACAAAGAAAATAGATGGAGCATATGGATGAAATTTGATAGATTTTTTATTAAGGATGAATAATGACATAATGTCAATACATAAACCAAGCATTCATCTTGTCAAAATCAGTATATGGTCACCTAATCAATACCTACTACCACTAATACATTGAAATTTGAAAACCAAGCTTGTACACATGAATAAAGCTGATTAACAGCTCCATCACAATCAAATTACATCAAACATCAATCTAACATAGTTCAAAATGAACTAAATTACATTACATCAAACTAAGGTTACAAAATGAACAAAATATCAGCAGTTACACTTGCTTCAGCAGCTCTTGCATGGCTCAGGCTGCATGGCCTATTTCTTGGCTGTTCCTGGTGCTACATGCTGACCAACTTTCAACAGCTATAATGTGAGCACCATAACCACTTTTCATTCTTCCTAGAACCACAGGCAACGATTCAAGCTTTTGAAAATTGGAAAGACGACGCAGCTATGCTGGTGAAATTGTTATCACTAAGAAGTCTCAAAGAGGATAGACCAGAAATGTGACCAAGAATATCTCCTTCACCAATATTGCACAGGCTGTAATTTGACAATACAAGACATTCAAGCTTGGAGAGTGGAGTTAAAGACCCGGTGTGCTGTTGAAATTGTTACCGTTAAGGCTAAGATTTGTCAAAGAGGATAAACAAGAAACTTGTTCATCTGTCTTTTGTGATTTAAAAGAGCCTAAGATAAAATAAATAAATAAAAATAAGTTAATTGGTCTGTAGGTTTAAAACTTGCGACCTTTGTGCTAGTAGCATGAAGCTACAACTAACTAAGCTAGTAAGCCAGTTGTCTCATTTTTAGAGACTATCTTATATTAAGCTTTTCTTCTTATATTAAGCTTTTCTTCCTTGGTTAAATGATAATATTTTTAAGTTTTTGTCTGATTGGTGGACTTTAAGAGGGTAAATATGTCCTTTAAATGATTTCTCCCATTTTCCTCCATGGATAATGGATGCCAATTAAAATCATTATTATAATTTGTGTTTGAGTTGGGCAATTCTCCCCTTATTGACAGATTAATATCTAGATCTGTATTTATATGGGATAAATCTATATATGAATTCAGATTTGGTGTGTAATTTTATACATTAACTTTGATTTTTTGTAATTTTATATATGATTTTTTCATTTGATCTAATTCGCAAAAATTATTAATACAATTATCAAGGTAATATCATTTTATATTTATATATTACACACACAAATAATTATATTTATCTAATATAAAAATAATTTGATGTATATATTTCTTTAAATATGTATAATTAAATCAAAATGAAATTTCAAACCACAAGAAATGAATCATTTGTATAATTGCACCAAATCAAAGTCCATGTATAAATTAAACATTGAATTAAAGTTTACGTATAATTTTGAAATTTATCTCGTTTTTATATATTTAGGACATAAATCATTATCATTAGTTTTTGTGTGAGCTTGACCATTCCAAATATAGTAAAAGTATAGGGACTTCAAGCATATTTTTGTTGACATTATTAAGCACAAGTTTTAAATTCGTCACTATTGTTTTAATTTCATTATAGTTTATTTCGTAGTTTATTAAGATTGTTGAGGGCGAGTATCTGTTTTTGAATATCTCACTTCCTCAATGATGGCAATATTGTTCCTGAGGTATTTATGCTCGATTCTAGTATTGTGTTTTTGTCTCTTCGGCCCGAGTAGAGCCTAAAAAGGCTCATGGGATTTGGCGGAAGTGCCGAGATTCCACCAAGGAAATATTTCATCATTTTGGCCTTAGTGTGGTTCGACTTCATGCCCCTAAAAAGTCTTAGAAAATAAGAACACTACCACTTGGTTAGCTTTGGAGTAGAAAGAAAAAAAACCCGAAATTATAACTGAGCATAAATGTTCCAAAAGCAATACCTTTATCGTTGATGAAGTGAGACACTCTAAAGTGGATACTCGCCTTTAACAATGGATACTTAAATCAGTTGATAATTGGATATATGAAGTTGTTAACGTGGATGAATTGTTTTGTTTAGGTAGCAAAGAGTCGTATCAGTTCCAGAGAAGATTAATATCAGATGCATACAAGAAGGCCGGGGTGGTTGGAGCAAGGGGCCCTCATCCTCCATGGGACGTGCGGGATGTGAGCCCTCTCACCTACAAATGAACCTCGAAGCTGGGTTTGCCTTTTTCTCTTTTTGGATATATTTTTAATGTGTCAATGGTGTTCAGAATTTGTAAATTATAATATATATGTGTGTGTATGTACATACTTAGAGGATTTTGCTACATGTATGTGGAGAGCTTGTAATTTATGTTTTTTTCTTCTTCAAACTTGTTGGAACTAGTGTTGTTTTTCCTACTCATGAAAATGTTGTTGGAACTAGTGTTGCAATTAAGATAGGCAAACCTCAGCCTTGAGAAAGGGAATATATAGGCAAGCCTGACGAGCTGAGCGTTAACCTTGAGGGAGTCAGTTATGAGACAAGCCGTTTTCTTAAAGAGGCTACGAGGATAGACAAGCCTAATCAGGTGAGCCTTGGCCAAGAAGAAGGGAATGTGATGGATGAGCTTGATGAGACAAGCTTTAGGATAGTTAAGCTTGATGAGGCTAGCTTTTAGTCTTAAAGAATGGAATGTGACGGGGGACTTGTTGGAAGGGTTTATCGACTCTCGACTCTTGACACTTCACAGATTTCTCTCCAACAAATCCGCCATTCATCAATAAAACCACGTGTAGCAACGTAAAAATTTTTTGCTTTCGGTCGCTAGTTGAGTCAATTTATCTAAAATTTAAAAATCGACTTTACATTTTAAAAAAAGGGAGTCGCCACCGATCCCTTTTCCTAGGTGTGATCGAACACCTAATAAATCCTCTTCTTTTAAAAGAAAATTCATTTTTTAAAAAGAAGGCCGAATTTAGGTCTACATCAAAAACCAAAGTAAAGTTGGGTTCGGCAGTCGGTTACGTGCGAATAAGGTATTAGCACCCTCGTGACGCCCAAAATTGGTATCTTTATTAAACAGGTGTTGTCTTGATTTTCAAAAATACGAATTCAATTTGACATTTAATCGTGATCCGATTGAAAATGAGAATTTTTAGTTTCGATTTTTTTAGAAGGGTGTCCCGTTTTTAACACGAGCCGGCGAATTTCACCCAACATAGCGATGAAATCGATGACTTAATGTTAAATTGGTTCATTTCCTTATTTATTGAAATTAGTAAAAAACATGAATAAAAATCTTTAAAGTAGTGAATAGTAAAATGATGTAAAATGGGCGGGAAACAAAAAATAAAAGAGTTAGAAATACATCGAAGCAAATAATAAATATGACAATAATATTAAAAACAATGACAATATATGCGATATTGAACATGATAATAATATTATTAAACACGAAATAAAGACGAACATATATATAAACATATAATAATAATAAGTGAAGTGATGTAAACATAATATTAAAAATACTAATAGTGCTATATATATACACTAAAGTATATACGTAATAATAGGAATGAAAAGTGTATTCATAATAATACTAAATATATATACATAATATATATAAAATGAACATATACAATATATATTAGAAATACTAATAACATAAAAAAAATATTAATAATACTACATAAATATGTACATATATATTAAAATAAATACATAAAAAAGTGTTAAAAATACATACATGATATAGTTATTAAGATATATATATACATATTAGAAATAATAATAATGTTACAAAACAACTATTAATAATACTGCATAAACATATACATATATATTAAAGATATATAAATATATAATAAACATATACTAATAATAATAATAATTATAATAATAGTAATAAAAAGATGTATGTACACCAAATAACACATAATAATATTAAAATAAAATAATAAGTGACAATAGTGAAAATAGTAAGTATAATAATAAATATAACGATATATGAAAATAATACTATATATAAAAACTATATATATACCCATATAATAAAATATATGTACTAATATTAATAATAAATATAATAGGGATAAAATAGGTATAATAATATATACATAATATGGTATTAAATATATATATGTAACATAGTATTCAAGAATATGTACATGAGATGATATAAAAATATATACATGGTATTAATATATATATATAGTATATACATACTAGAGATAATAATAGTATTGAAAAACAACTATTACATAAATATACACATATATATATTGAAAATTTATATATAATAACGATATTAAAAGTATGTACAAAAATAAAAATAATATAATATAAAGTAAAAAAAAATGACGATGATAATATTAATAAAAGAAAAAAATATATATATACATACATATACCAAAAATATATTCATAATAATAGTATTGAGTATCAAAAGTATATATCTAATATAGACGAAAATATAGGCATAATATAATATTGAAGGTATTTACATGGGATAATAAAAAAAATGTATGAATAATGTGATATATTAAAAATATATACATAATATACATAAAAATATTGTAATAGCCCAAATTCGCCCGGGCTTAATAAACCAAACAGAAAACCAAAAAAAATAAAATAAAATGTCCAATTTGTACGGTCCATGTTACAAAAGAAATAAAGCCCAAAAGGCAAATTATACCCCATAAACCCATTACACTCGTGGCCCAACACCCAATACCCCATTAGCCTAAATCAAACCCAGATACCAACAGGTAGACCCAACCCGTTACATTATAGACCCATTTCTAAAAGCCTACTCCTAAGACCCAATAAGCTGCATCCCGAAAGCCCAAATGCTTAACCCTAGGTCAGGAACCCTAGGGTTTCTGCACCTTTCAGCGCCGTAAGCATCCACAGACCTCGTATCGAGCCGCTATCAGTTCCCTCATCATCGCTGTGATTCACACCGTAAACCTGCAAAAGGAAGGAAAAGGGCACAGAATCGGAACTAATATGGCAAGGAATAAAATCAGATTTTGTAACATTTACTTTCAAATTTCCAGTGGCTATAAAAGGCCCAAATCAAAACAATGTAAAGGAGCCGGATTTTTACAAAGACAATAATATACACACGCATATACAGAAGAAAGAAAGAAGTCCAAGCAGTTTCTTAAAGGTGATATACCTTTATTTATTTATTTATTTATTTCATGCAAATACTATTAAAATAAATAAAAAGGAATTTACCGTTGAAATCACATTGAAAATCGAGACTTATGGGCTTCCGATCGCCATACGGGGAGGAGTAGGCGGCGGCGTGTGGGCGCGTGAGTCCGATGACCGGGGATCGGCTCGACGGAGACCAGAACTCGGAGGACTGCTCTCAACTCTCTTTCAGAGAGTTTTTCAAGTTTTTTTTTAAAAACCGGGTGCAGAATGATTTTAGAACTAAAATTTGGCTTATATAGCACAAATGAAACGGTGCCGTTTTGGTTTAATCCAATAAGCACGAAACGAGGTCGTTTCAAATCTTAGGATCCGCGCGTTGACCCGATGACCCCGGGAGGATCCGCGTGTTTTTGTTAAATGGGAAGATTTCCCAATTGATCCTTCCGTGTTTTTTAGGTTTTTAATTTCATTTTATTTTTATTTTAATTTAGCCCCAATATTTTATATTTATTTCAATTTAATACTAAAGGCCCTTAAAATCCATTCCAATGAAACGATGTCGTTTTGGGGATTAGGGGTAATTGCCCAAGGAGTTCCCTAACTTTTAATGCGCGCTCCAGAGGGCCCAAAATTCGTTATTTTTATTTTTAAATTAGCCCAAAAACTTTAATTTGATTTCCTTATAATCCTTTTAAATATTTTTTAAAAATTTAATAGATACTTTATAAATATTAATTATAAAAATATAGTATATATATTATTTTTATATTATTATTAATTATATTTATTATTATACATTTTATTTATGAATTTAGTATATATATTAATTATTTTACTATACTTTTATATGCAAAATACTTATTATATTATTATTATATATATTCTTTATTCCAGTGTATTATTTTATATACTTTTATTATATATTGTTCCTTGTTTTTATTTATTTATTATTATTTATTAAATGTGTAAATGGCAAGATTTTAAATTATTATTAAATAATAGTATATATTATCTTTATTTATGTAATAGTATTCACATTTCATTATATTTTATATTGCACATTATATTTTATTTTTACTATGGATATATATATTAATTATTCTTCTACATTTTTTATAAAATTACTCATAATATCATAATTACTATTTCCTATTTTATCTACTATATAGTTTATATTATAAATTTCATCGCAAGTTATATTTTATAATACATTATTCTATATATATTACATTTATTTTATTATAAAATATACATTGTTTCATTACTTATTAATTATATGTATTTTTATAAATAAGTGTTATATCAATATTTAGTACATTATAAGTTATTATACCCTATAGTATAATCTATATATATATCATTTTAAAGAAAAGGGTTCTCTTTTATCGTTCTTATATTATTCAATATATTTCTAAATATCTTGTTTTTGTTTGATTTATATTTCATACCTTTTAATTTATTTATTTTTAGTTTTCTCTTATTTTGATATAGTATGTTAAATTTTACATATCATTTGTTTTTATATATTTGCATGAAATTAATTATTTATGGTAATTTGCATAAGATACTATCATATGTGTATATTGCGATTTATATTTGTTGTATTCATTATGCACTACATTATGTTTTGTATGTAACAATAATGCATGAACATTTAGATATATGCCCAAAGTAAAAATGTATATTGTGTAATTTATGCCATTATTATTATTTTCTATACTATATTTGCATGAAATAATAAAACATGTATATTATAATTATATTTATTTAATTCCTTGTGCTATGTAAAACACATCATTACTTTCAAGACAAAAGAAATCTCATTTGATTCAAAAGGATTTTAAAAAAAGTGAGGCAATGTTTTGATATTTGGGAATTCGGGAAGTAGTGCCCTAACATGCTGGGTTGCAATTTCCCGTTTGTCTAAATATTTAAAATATCCTTTTAAGCGAGTTTACAAATCATAAGATGATTTTAGCGACGAAAGTTTAAAAATATCGTGTCTAATTATGCTGGATGTGATATTTATATTCCTTCAAAGCGAATGAGTCTTGATTCTTTTAATTTAAACTATTACAGTTTTAAGGAAACCTTATTTTTAAATTCTTTCAAATTTCTGACATTAAGACAAAATTATTCAATTTGGTACCAATTTTGGGCGTTACGAGGGTGCTAATCCTTCCTCGTACGTAACCGACTCCCGAACCTATTTTCTCAAAATTTCGTAGACCAAAATGTTTTATATAGTGATCCAATCACACTTTAAAAGATTGGTGGCGACTCCCGTTTACTTTTTTCAAAAGTCGATCCCCATTTTTCAAAAAAACCTTTTAAAAATGGTTTCGACAAATATAATGTTAAAAATACATATACATGATATAACATAAAAATAGATGAACAGTATGATATTTAAAAATGTATACATAATATATATAAAAATATATAATTAATAATATTAAAAATACATACATTATATATATGAAAAACATATACAGTATATATATATATATATTCAAATGACAATAATAGTATTAAAAATAACCATTAATAGTACTATATAAATATATACATATATATATACACGCGTAAATACTAATTGAAACTAAATATTAGTACCAATAATAATAACAAAATATTGATAATAGATATAATAATGATATTAATAAAATACAATAGTATGAATAATATTAAAATGAAATAAAATACGTAAATAAAAAAGGGTGCAAAAGGATAAAATTTAAATTAAAACAATATGTTGGGGTAATTTCAAAAAAAAATAAAGGAAAATAGGATCGATTTGAATGTGCGCAAAACAAGGGAGGACTAAAAAAGAAATTATTCCTCCCCTCAAAACGCAACACAGCAAGAGGGATTAAATCGCAAACTGATATATACTTTAGGGCCGAATTAAAAATCGAAAAGGTACTAGATTGTAAAAGTATGGAAATGTGGAAGGGCTAAAAGCGCAATTAGCCCTTCCTTAAAAAAACACGCGGATCCTGACAGGTCAGGTCGGGTTGGTCCGACCCAGGGCAAAACGACGTCGTTTTGTGCCCTGGGTTTTAATGCCAAGACGGCGCCCTTTTTGAGCACTATAAATAGCTCGAAAATCAGAAAAAAAATCATTTGTACCAAAATCAGAAAAAAAAAGGGAGAGAGGGAGAGCTGGACGATTTCCAGTGGAAAATCCAGCCTCGCCCCGACCGCCGTCCACCGTCGCCGGCGCCGACGCCGGCCACCGTACACGGTGGCTGAAAAGGTAATTTTTTTTTGTTTTTTTTACGCTTTGAAATGTTTTTTCTATATATATTATGTATTTATAGGAATAGATTCGAAAACAAAACGAAAATGAAAAATAGAAAATTCACCTTAGGGCTTTGATTTTGACTATTGGCCTTTAGGTTCTTTGATTTCTGATATTTGGTTTGATTTGAGGCTATTTTCTTACTCTGATATTTTGGAATCGTTCTTTTTTACTCAAAAATCGAATGCTTTCTTTTTATTTCCAAAAGTTGCTGAATCCTTCCATTGAAATTGGCTTGGCTTTTTAAAGCCTATTTTACATGATTTTCTATGCTGTCTTTTCTCTCTTTTTTTGATTCTTGCAGGGGGATGGGCATTGCTGACATGGGTAGTGGAGCAGGTGGCCATGGTAGACGGCAGAAGGCCCTAGGTACGGCGCACCTAGGGTTTGAAATTTTTGTTGTTTTTTGTTAGGGTTTGGGCCATATTGTTTTGGGCTTTGAGGGTTTATGATAGTTGGATTATGGTAAATGGGTAAGTAGGCTTATGTTATTGGGCCGATGGGTTAGTTGGGCTAATTGGTATTGAGTTTTAAGGGCCTGGGCAATTTGGGCTTCTACAACCACGCTTTTTTTAAACATATTTTGTATTTTCTATTCTTGTATTTTTTTTCATGTCATAATCATGTTTAAGATTCATATAACATTAGACAAATCAACAATTTGTGTATATAAATTTTTAACATATTTTATATATTTATATCGAGCATTACCAGAAAATAATTCATCTAACAGCCAATTAGTAATTCATTCAATATTGGAACACCATTTTTGAGACCCCTATAAATTAACCCACTGAAGAACATTTTGAGTTTCCGAAGAATTCAATAAACAAAAAAAAAAAAAAAGAAAGAAAAATCCTAAAAAGAGCCAGAAAAAAAGAGTTAATAGTCGACGTACAGATACAAGGAAGATTAAATAATCAGAAAATAAAAAAAAAATCAATCTCATTTAAGGTTTCCTTGTTCAGTCCATTTGGTGTACAGGAAACTGAAACTCAGTGTTCCGATCGAGCTTATCGGTATTTCGTATTTGTGCTGAACAACGACGCCACCCCCGGAAACTGCTTCATCAGGTCGTGCCGATCTTCTGTGGCTGACAATAAAGTTCAAATTGTTAGAAGTTGGAGTTTGATTCGAAATTCAAAGTTCAAAATTTGATCTGAATTCAATTCAAGATAAAAAAAAATTGAAAGGTCAGTCAATAAAATATAAGACTTGATCATTTGTGTTCAAGTTTGAGTTCAAGATGGAGCCGAATTTGAGTTTGAAAACCGATAGTGTGCCAACCTTCTTTAGAGGAACCTTATTTCCGCTTATTGCTGCTGGTTTCAATATCTCAAAGGAGCAAACAAGAGCTTCGTCAATACTCAATAGAGCGCCAGCATTGTCAAAGTCTCCACCATAGTTTGGGGCCGAAAATATTGTTACTAATTTCCTATTAGCAAAAAACTCATACCCATCCTCCACAACCTGAATTTCAAAAACTTTAGATTAATCTGAACCCGAAAAAGTTTGACTGACTAATTTTTTAATAGTATATGTAGACATAAGTATGGGGATACGACCCTCCAAATGCATTGAAAACTTTTCCAATATTCACACTCGAGTTCATGTAACAGAGGTTAACTTAATTAATTTATTCGATAAGTTTTAAGAGGTGACATCCAATAAATTTGGATTTTGAATCTCAATATATGCAGTTTCTTCCTTTGACCCTTTGTCTGGGAGCTGTTACTACCTTTAAAACTTGGTCTATAAGGAAATTGGCTTACTTGGTCTAAAAGTTAACTTAGATCCATTAAAATTGAAATTTAAACCTCAAACTTATTGGATGTCACCTCTTAAAACTGATTGTATAAACCAACTGATCTCATAGCATTCTTTGTGCCAAATAAGGAAACTGGCTTACTTGATGGATATCACCTCTTAAAACTGATTGTATAAACCAACTGATCTTATAGCATTCTTTGTGGCAATTAAGGAAACTGGCTTACTTGATCTATAAGCTAGCTTAGACCAATATGATGCTGAAATTCAAATCTTAATATTTCCAATCCCTTCCTTTATCCTCAAGCCATTAGAACCTTCTTTGCAACGAAAAGAAAGAAATCACTTACTTGATGACCTCGGCAAATGAGATCAAGGTCATTCTTCTCCAAAAACTTGGCAACAACATCGGCTCCAAAGGTACATGAAATGCCTCGATCACTGTCCGCCCAACCCTCGACGTTGGGATTAGGATCGGACCAAAGAAGATCACAGAGAAGTCCACCGTCGGGCACTTCGGTCGGCCTCTCGATTTCCTTGATCTGATTCACATTTTCCAAATCAGGAGACAACCCTCCATGCATACAAAGTACCTTCTCATCAATGAGTGCAGCCACAGGCAAATTGTTAAAGCAGTTGGTAAAAAGTTTCCAAAGACTAACGTTAAATCTCCTTTTACACTCATCATAAAACCCATAAATCCGATTCACCTTTGCATCTTCATGGTTCCCTCTCAAGAGAAAAATCCTGTCGGGGTATCTTATTTTATAGGCTAAAAGCAAACATATTGTCTCCAAACTTTGCTTGCCTCGATCCACATAGTCCCCAAGGAACAAATAGTTTGCATCCGGAGGATACCCACCGTATTCGAATACCCTCAACAGATCTTGGTATTGTCCATGTATATCACCTATAAAAAAGACTTACAATATTAGAAATTTCCATTGGTAAAAATAATTCATCTCAATTCTTACATTGTTAAGAGTTTCCCACATTATTATAACCGCCAAGATATAGGGTTAATTGCACCATATACTCTCTCGAGCTATGGTTTATATATGTAAAAAGACCTCTCAAGTTCCTCTCAATTTCAAAATTAAGAACATTAAAAAAATTGGAGCAATTTAATCCCTGTCAATTTTAAAAGTGAGCAATTAAGGACAATTAATCACGGTGTTAATGTCTTTCATCAATTGTGTATAATTTTGATTGATATAATAAAATAATTATCCCTCAATGTTTACATATATATATTTTTTATTTGGTCTTGATTCTAAAAAAATCAATAAGTTTAACCTCAACATTTGCACATTTACAAAATTATTGCGGGCAAAATTTGTTAAATCATGATCAAATTGATAGAATGTGTAAATTATAAGAGCTAAATTTGTTATTATACCAGTCAAATTTATGTAAAATTGACGAAAAACATTAACGTTGTGATTAATTGTCCTTAGTTGCTCAATTTCGAAATTGACAGGGATTAAATTACTCCATTTTTTTTGACAGGGACCAATTTGCTCAATATCAAAATTGAGAGAGACTGGAAAAATCTTTTTACCATTTACATGGATTTGGCAACATTCTAATTGAGTCTTCAAAGTATCAATATCGTATCAAATAGATTTTTCCTTCAACCTAGCCATTAGCTTAGGCGTCAAATGCCTCAAATTTGATTTCCAAACACATGGATCAAATTATAAATGCAAGTATGCTTGCTACCTGAATAGCTTGAACTAATGTGTTAAGAAAGATTGATATTATTTGTTTCTTTAACATGTTAGATTCAAGTTGTCCATGTGGTATGCACACGTGTTTATAGTTTGATTCATGTGTTTTAAACTTGTTCCATTGAAGATCTAAATTGATATTTAACACATAAATTGACGCTAAGCTAAAGGAAAAAACCAGATTCATACAATACTGATATATTGAGTACTCAATTTAAAATGTTTTGATGTTAAAGAATAAATTTAAAATTTGAACTATATTTTGAGTATCCTTTGAGAAGACCAACCCAAAAATAATATAAATACTAAAATCCAAAAATTTATAATTTAATTCCTTTTTATCTCACACAGCATAAAATTCTAGGAAAAAAAAGTACTCAATTGCTAGATAATCAGCATTCTCAAACTTTTTCAACCAAATTGAATGGAAACAAAACTTGGCATAGAAACCATAAAAATTTAAGTTCCCCAACATTGGGATTCTTATCCAATTCCCATAAACCATACAATTCAAATGAGAAAACAAAAATAAACCCAAATTTTGGCTTAAAAATGGATGCATTTTGAATGGTAAAATAGAGAGAAGAAAGCAAACCACAGATTCTAATGGGAGCTTTAATCTGAAGCAGATTAGGCTCAGAAATGAAGATTTGACGAGCATTAATACAAAGTTGACGGATCTCTCCTTCAGAAAGTTGGACCTGTTTGCCTCCTTTCCCTTCCAATAACCTTCGTATTATATCATCCAACACTGCTTGATCCATCATTCCCTCCATGGTCATCATCACCACTTATTTTTTTTCTTTTTGCTTCAAGAATTCACCACCAAAACAAAAAAAGTTCTTGTTTAATTCTTACAATTAATAGATGAGAAAAAATGGGTTTTCGATGATGAATCAGAAGGAGTTGAAACTATTAAGATTGAGAGAGATGGAGAGGAAAAAAGGGTAAAAAAATGAGGATCAAAAGAACCAATCTTTACAAAAAAAGGGAAATATAAAAAGGGTTAAAGAAGGTAAAAGACATTTTAGAGTAATTCATGGAAGTTCGTTGTTTTCATTTTCTCTCTCTATGTTCTTTTTTAATATTTATTTTAGTAAATATTTATTTTTATTTTAATGTATGCCAAGAAAAGATTGAAAATGACCAATACCATTAGTTTGAAACATTCAAACTTCATAGGGCATATTTGGGGTTATTAGATGGAAATTATATATTGGGATAAAAATATTAAATTCAGAAAAAAATTAAATAAAAATATAATATCTGCTAAGTACTATATATATATAGATATATATTTACAATTTAATCTTTGCTAAAACACATGCAATTTTAGGTGGAGTTATTATTAGATAAGTCAATTTGCTTGTATGTTTGTGAGATAGTAAAGCATGGTTGTTTGAATTGAATTAGATTTATTAGTTGAATTAGAATTTAGTCGAGGTATCGGTTCAGATAAATGCTTCATACTAGTTGAGTTAAGAATCCTTATGGACCAGTTAAATCAACTCAAAAAGACTAGTTGAACCGATAGATGGATGATTTTTAATATATTTTTAATTTTTAATGATTTATTTAATCGGGCCATCTGGATTGATTGGATCAACGAACTGGTGGTCTAACCAATTCAACCACCAAAACGACCAATCTGATTCTAAAAACCATGTAATAAAGTAGTAGAGTATCATTTATCTTAAATATTGAAATGATTATATATTACGATAATCATAATTATATATATTATGAGTTGTGATGAATGCAATTGTTCTTTTTGGTATATAACTATAGGTGTTCTCATCTATTTTATAGTTTGAGTCTAGTTTTGCTTGGGTCAGGTATGGTATTCAGGTAAAACCCTCTCAGTAATTACGATTCCAAAATTCAAACTCAATCCAAATACCCGAGGAAGAATTATTAATGCAATTTTTACAAATAAAATTGGACAGCTCTATTATATAAAGAAATGGTTGTGATTGAAATCCAAACTCCCATTGCAACAAAGAGCCAAGTCCAACATGAAGAATTAAATGTATAGGCTTCAAGGAAAATTAACCAACTATCGAATGGATCTTATTGATGATGGTTTAATCATACAAGTGATTAATGTAAATAGAAAAATTTAAGAATTGATTAATTAGAAGTGAGTAAATATTTAGAAAGGATTTTAAAAATTATGAAAATTGATTAGTAAACTATCTAGAAATATAATATTTTTGATTATTTCTCAAATTTATATTATTTTTTAATATATAAGTTCTCAATTATATTATTTTAATTCCTAAATTCATTATATTTTAAAAGATAATATAAATTAATCTAATTTATTTTAATTATTAAATTCAATAATATGTTTTTTAAATTAAATATATATTTTTTATAGAACTTACAAATACAATTATAATTGCAATTACAAATAATGCAATTGACCAGAAAAAATTGTATGAAACTGTGATTCCACATCATTCCTATCCCTTTCTAGTAGGAGAATGACAAATTATTTTTTTTCTTTTGATTTCGAGCTTTTTCCTCCTCAAAAAATTTAAATCCAACTAAAAATATTAAATATCAGGAGGAAAAATCTAATATCTCTATTGTTACAATAGGGTTGGAAGCGTGTAAATTATTGTACTAAAAAATCACACAAAGTTCAATTCCCAGGAAAGAGAGGTGGATCACAAGGATCTCTTAAGTACCAAGTCTTTCCTTAGTCAGAATATCCTTTCTATCGTAATTTAATAGCACAATTAAATACTACTATTATACCCTCAAATATTGAAAGAAAAATAGGACAAGAAATAACACAAGAGTTTTAACGAGGTTTGGTAAATTATACCTACGTCCTCGGGCACTAACACCAGATGATAACTTCACTATCTCCAAAATATTACAAACAAATAGAATTCTTTAAGAATTCTCAAATGGGAGAAGAGAGAAAACTAAATGAGAAAGAATAGTTGGGATGATTTGAAATGAGAATGGGAAGGCCTATTTATAGTTGAAATTCAAGGACCAAACTATAAATAGCCCATTATCTCAATGACCAAAAAAGAAATTATCCCATGCCAAAATTTCAAGTCAATTTTAGGTGCAAAATATGCACCTCCTATTTATTACATTTTAGTCAAAATTGATGGCTACCATAATCTGCCATAATTTTGATGCTGCAAAACCATGCAATTTTCAACTATTTACCATGCAATTGTCAACAATCTCCACCTTGAAGATTTGATTAGAATAATCACATCTTTACATACTTCCTTCAACTCTCCAAATCCAGTAAAGCTATCTTTTGTAGTGCCTCCAAATGCGCTCTCGAGCGCCATACACCTGAAGGTGCTCAAATTCTCAGAATGTTAATCAAGTTCAAACAATGATTGAACTTGATTGTTGTTACCATCTTGGTCATCATATCTGCAGGATTATCTGCTGTCGGAATCTTCTGAAGTAGAATTTTTCCTTTTTCAAAGACTTCTCGCACAAAGTGATATCTTACGTCAATATGCTTGGTTCTTGAGTGATAAACTTGATTTTTCGCTAAATGAATAGCGCTCTGACTGTCACAATATAGAGTAATGTGACTTTGAACAACTCCCAAGTCTTCCAACAATCCATTAAGCCAAATAGCCTCCTTAACAGCTTCTGTAACTGCCATATATTCTGCCTCTGTAGTAGACACAGCTACTGTAGATTGTAAGGTAGACTTCTAACTCACTGGGGCTTTAGTAAACAGATACCCCGTAGTTGAACGATGTTTATCTAAATCACCAGCAAAGTCGGAATCAACATATCCAACTACAAACTGACCAAATGCTTCATCCTGCTCAAAAACTAAACCAACGTCTACGGTTTTTCGGAGATACCGTAGAATCTATTTCACAGCTTGCCAATGTCCTTTTCCAGGATCATGCATATACCTGCTCACAACTCCAACAGCTTGTGAAATGTCAGGCCGCGTACACACCATTGCATACATCAAACTCCCAACTGCATTAGCATATGGGACTTTTGCCATATATTCTCTATCTTCTTCAGTCTTTGGAGATAATTGAGCACTAACATTCAAATGAGAAACAAGTGGGGTACGTACATGTTTTGTGTTTTCATTTACACCAAAACTGTAACGCTTCAATTTTCAGGAATTCTGTGAATGTTGGCATAGGTTTAATTATGTTAGTGGGCCTCTAGAAGGCCCAAGCTTAAGATAGAACCCGGCAATTTTAGTTAATTTTTGTTCCATAAGAAAAAGGGGGTGAAATTATGAAATAGAACCTATGTGAAAATGTTTGAAAATGCTATAGGCTAAATTGAAGTGGCCAAATAAATAGGAGTACAAAATAGGAGGATTTGCATGACAAACCTCCCATTTTACATGAAGTGGCCAGCCATCATGTTGTTGTAGACAATATGAGCACTTGATATCCATAATTCATGGTACAAATTGATAATGGGTTAGGTAAATGTTCCATGATAATGGATTAGGTAAATATTCCATGATAATGGATTAGGTAAATATTCCATGATAATGGGTTAGGTAAATGTTCCATGATAATGGTTTAGGTAAATGTTCCATGATGGGCATTTCATGTCTTTTGTGTTAAAGAATTAAATGGATGAAATATGAAATTTTATAAAAAGAAAAAGGGGTGAAAAGAACAAAGTTTTGTCCATCTTTGTTCATCATATCCTAAAGTTAGAGAAGAGAAAGGAGAGGAGAAAGCTCTTAAATGTTCGGTCACTTGGGGAAGAAAATTGAAGGTAAGTTCATGGTAGTTTGCTTTTATTTTGAGGTTCATGAGTTCTTCTTGATTCTACCTTAACTCTTGAAGCATATTTTGGTTTTTAGTTGTGTTGTGAACATTTGGTCATGAATTAAAATGAAGGAAATGGTTGTTGTTTCATGTTCTTTTGATGAAAAATGGAAGATAGGTGAAGTTGAGCCAAACAAATGAGCATGCATGTGCCTTAGATGCTAAGGGGAAAAATCGGCTAACATGTTGTGCTTTAAAATGATGAAATGGAGATTATACTTAAGTAAAATCATAGATATGTGATGATTGATTGGTGATATACATGTTTAAATAACAAGCATGCAAGTTAGGTGTGAAAGAGTGATTTGGTAATAAATCTGCTTGGGACAGCAACAATAACGTGATTTTGGAAAATCACCATAAATTGTGGGAGATGAGTTAGAAGCTGCATAAATTATGTAATTAAAGCTTAATGAGTCTAGTTTCAAATGGAATAAACGAGAACATATTTTGAATTCTGTACAATAAGAAATTTGATTCGTAATGAAGAGTGGTCAGATTAGTCAAACAGTGAAACATGGGAAACTTTAAGAAAAATCTGGTATTGATTAGCCACACCAAAAATTCTGAATATTTTATGGATAGAAGATATATGAGTCTATTTTCAGGGAAAATTAACGGCACTTGATTTGGAGTTTCGTAGCTCCAGTTATAAATAATTTAGTGACTGTTGCTCAGGAAGACAACTTGCAGTGAAATTATGATTATGTGGTAAACATTGACAAAAATTTGTTAATGAGTTGCTTATTGATTTCTTATAAGCTTACTATGATCTGTAGGTGTGGTTGGCAGAATATTGTAAGGGGTTAATACGTAGTTTGTATTTGAATAGTTAGATTAACGTGTTAGTAATCCAATTGTAGGCGGTTCGTGTGTGGATCTCGTCAGCATATCGTCGTAAACATGTGTGTAACTAACACCCTCTTTCTTAGTCTGGATTGGCAAAAGTCGAAATGCCGAAATGCCGAAAACCGGTATTTTGTAGATTTGCGAGTGTGCGAATGCTCGTGAGGTAAATCGATTAATGTTTTTGGTAAGCTACAAAATTTGGACTGCAAAGTGCATGATTTCTGTGCCCTCGATATTTTTGGGCTTAATGGGCCAAAATTGGAATGATAGGCCAACGGGCCCAATTCGGTAAGAACTCTCGGTACGTGATTCTGTTAGTACGTGAAAAGTAGGAATATGCATGAAAAACCCTAAAATAGATAAATTACAGAAATACCTTTAAAAGTGGAAAATTTGCAGTTTTACCCCTAGTAGATAAATTACCGAAATACCCCTAGGGTTAAATTGACCTAAATGCATGTTTGACTGTTGTTATTTACTGCATGCCATGTTGTTATTATCTGATGCATGGGATTGGGATATTGACGGAGGAATTACTGAAAGTGGCTTGTCCACGTACTGGAGGCTTTGCCTCAATTTACGATTAACTGAGCAGTAAGGCTGCAACTGTGGAGTGTTGGGCTGGGTGGGTTGAGCTATTCCCCACATGGAGTGTAGGGCTGGTACGGGTGGAGTGTAGTGGTTGGTGGGTTGAGTAGTCTTCCCAAATGGGCTTGCATATGTTATTGATGTTGCATGTATTTTGAAATGGGCCTATCGGCTATACTGTTATCTGAATAAGGGGCTAAGGCCCAGTTTATTATAATCTGAAAAGGGCTCTGGTCCAGTACCACTGTTACCTGAATGGGCTTAGGCCCAATAGGCTTGAGCTGACTTGGGCTTTGAATGGGTTTTCCTTACACACTGAGTTTCCCCAAACTCACCCTTTTTATTTTCATCCACGCAGGAAATCCCCAACCATAGTGGGCTTGGAGCTGTGAGGGAATTCGGAGTGGCCACCCGTTCTGAAAGTTTGATTTTCTTCTGGTGAACTGGACATCCTTTTATTTACGTTTGAAGTTTTGAGTTTTTAAATGTAATAAGGCCGCTTAATTATTTTTGATGGTTTTAATATGTATTACTAAGATAGGTATTACTTATTTTAACTGTTGAAATTGGATAGCTTTAGGGCGCGTTTTAAAAAACAACAATTGATTTCAAAATAACACGACAACAAGCAAAGCTTCCGCAATGAAAGTATTTTCCAAAATTAATCACTTTTCCTAAAAATGACTTAATCAAATCGGTTTCCTAGAAATATACATGACGTTAAGGTGTGGCAATGGCGGTGTGCATGTCTAGGATTGGATCCGAAGGGAGCTTGGTACTTAAGTAGTCCGATAGACTCACCTCCTCTTCTCCGGTTTCCTACTTGGTGCACAGCTTCCATTCACTTTAACCTATAATGAAATTATCTTTTAAAACACTAAGTAGGTTTTCTGGATCAACAATATAAAATGTTTTGAACACTTCGATGTGGCATGTCGGATCCGGCCATAACGCCTGGGCCGGGTTTGGGGTGTTACATTTAGTGGTATCAGAGCCTAGGTTGCAACAACTCAGCTGTGGAATGGGTTTACAAAAACAAAGATTTTTGAAAAAAATTTTATAAAGAATGCGAAAAACTCAATTTTCAAAATTTAGATCTTTAGAAGGTGGCATTCCGAATCTCCGGCTCAAGTCTGTAAGTATTACTCTGAACTTCTCTGAATATTTTTCTGAATTATCTGTCTGTACTAAAATCCTGCTAGGATACTGTAGATAGGATGATACTGAAACTGTAGCTAGACTTCGATTCTGCGAAAACAAACTCTGAACTACTGTCTGATTCATAAAACATCTGTAATAAACATTGGAATATTAATTGATGTATAAAAATTCATAATCAAGATAATACGATATGAGTACAAGAGGCCGTGGACGGAGCCGAGGAAGTGCTCGAAAGAGATTTTCTTCTTCGAGACATATGCCGATGGTGGATGCACCGGTACCACCGGCAACAGAGGTAGAGTCTCATGACCGCGGTGCTGAGGATGATGCCCTGTCACAGGCAATGCTTCGTGTTCTGGAAAGGGTTGCCAGGGCAAGTACGGGCAATGGAGTTCGGAGATCTATTTCTGAATGACTTCGGGCTAACGGAGCGGAGATCTTTAGGGGCGTGTCTGGTATAGCCCCGAATATGGCAGAATATTGGTTGGAGGCCACAGAACGGATTATGGACAACTTGGACTGCTCTAAGGAGATTGTTAGTGGGGTATCTGTACTAAGTCCTTTAGGTCACTCGGTTAAGGTAGACAAACTATATAGGGATGTACCCTTAGAAACTCAAGGCAAGGTTTTCCCTGGAGATCTGATGGAGTTACCGTTCGGAGAGTTTGACCTCATTTTGGGAATGGACTGGCTTGTTAAACATAAGGCGACTCTGGATTGTACTACTAAACAAATAGTGTTAAGGACCACAAAGGATGAGGAGGTTATGGTGATAGGTGAGCGAAGGGATTATTTTTCCAATGTGGTGTCGGCATTAAGAGCCGAGAAGTGGATTCAGAAAGGTTGTGAGGCCTATTTGGCCTTTGTAAGTCAGTCGGAAGGGGAGGGATTGTCAGTGGATAAGGTTAGGACTGTAAAGGAGTTCTAAGATGTTTTTCCGGAGGAGCTTCCAGGATTGCCTCCGAACCGAGAAGTGAAGTTTGGAATCGACTTATTGCCTGGAACGGCACCAGTGTCTATCGCACCGTATAGAATGGCACCGAAGGAGTTGGTGGAGCTAAAGGCACAAATTCAAGAGTTATTGGATAGGGGCTTCATTAGGCCAAGCGTGTCTCCATGGGGAGCACCGGTGCTATTCGTGAAGAAGAAGGATGGTACAATGCGGATGTGCATTGATTATCGCCAGTTGAACAAACTGACAATTAAGAATAAGTATCCACTGCCAAGGATTGACGATCTGTTTGACCAGCTTAGAGGGGCTTCTGTATTTTCCAAGATCGACCTTCGATCTGGATATCATCAGTTAAGGGTCAAAGAGGCAGATATCCATAAGACAGCATTCAAGACTCGATATGGTCATTACAAGTTTCTGGTTATGCCATTTGGACTGACGAACACTCCTGCTGCGTTTATGGATTTGATGAATCGTGTGTTCCAACCATTTTTAGATCAGTTCGTAATCGTCTTTATTGACGATATCCTGGTATATTTTGAAATTGAAGCGAAACATGATGAGCATCTCCGTATAGTGCTGTGAGTGTTAAGGGAGAAGGAACTCTTTGCGAAGTTCAACAAGTGTGAATTTTGGTTGAGGGAGGTAACCTTCTTAGGACATGTGGTCTTTGCCGAAGGGATTAAGGTGGACCCTCGAAAGATTGAAGCAATTTTGGAGTGGAAGCCACCTAGGACGGTGTCAGAAATTCGAAGTTTCCTAGGGTTGGCAGGTTACTACAGAAGGTTTGTGGAATGTTTTTCTGTGATGGCAGCACCTCTGACAAAACTCATAAGAGAAGGAGTACCGTTTGTATGGACTGAGAAGCAGTAGGAAGCTTTTGAGAAGCTGAAGAAAGTCCTGAATGAAGCACCTATGTTAATTCAGCCGGAGTCTAGGAAGGATTTTAGTGTGTACAGTGACGCATCACACGTGAGTTTGGGCTGCGTGTTAATGCAAGAGGGTAATGTGGTTGCATATGCATCACGACAGCTTAAGCCTCATGAGGGGAACTATCCGACTCATGATTTAGAGTTGGCAGCAGTGATATTTGCACTTAAGATTTGGAGACATTACTTGTACGGAGAAAGGTGTATTATATACACAGACCACAAGAGTCTTAAGTATTTGTTGATTCAGAAGGAGCTGAACCTTAGGCAAAGGAGATGGATTGAGTTGCTTAAGGATTATGACTGTTCGATCGAGTATCACCCAGGCAAGGCTAATGTAGTAGCTGATGCTTTAAGTCGTAGAACCGTATCTGATCTGCGAGCAATGTTTGCTCGTTTGAGTCTGTATGATGATGGCAGTTTGTTGGCTGAATTGCAAGTAAGGCCAACCTGGGTGGACCAGATTAAGGAAAAATAGTTGGAAGATGAGTCTTTGGTTGCTCGTTTTCAACAAGTTAAGGAAGGGGAAACTTCTGAGTTCGGTTTAAATGGTGATGGAGTTCTGTGTTTCCGAGGAAGAATTTATGTTTCGAGGGACTCTGATTTAAGGAAGACAATATTGAAGGAAGCTCATGGGGGACTATGTGCCATGCATCCTGGAGGGAATAAGTTGTATCACGACTTGCGAGAATTGTACTGGTGGCCTGGACTTAAACGAGAAGTAACGGAGTTTGTAGGGAAATGTCTGACATGCCAGCAAGTGAAAGCTGAGCATTAATTACCCTCTGAACTGTTACAGTCAGTGAAGATACCACTTTGGAAGTGGGAGAGGGTAACCATGGACTTTGTGAGTGGGCTACCCTTGACACCATCAAAGAAAGACTCGGTGTGGGTGATTGTGGATAGGTTGACCAAATCGGCCCATTTTATACCTGTTCGTACTGACTTTTCACTTCAAAAGTTAGCCAAGCTGTATGTGGCGAAGATTGTACTTCATGGAGTCCCAGTATCAATTATTTCTTATTGGGATCCCAGATTTACATCTCAATTTTGGCAAAGGTTGCATGAGGCGTTGGGGACGCGATTGAATTTTAGTACGACTTTCCATCCCCAAACTAATAGTCAATCGGAAAGGGTTATTCAGATTCTAGAGGACATGTTGAGGGGATGCGTGATTGACTTTCGAGGTAGTTAGGAGGATTACTTGCCGTTGGCAGAATTTGCATACAATAACAGTTACCAGGCGAGTGTTCGAATGGCACCGTATGAAGCACTGTATGGACGAAGGTGTCGTACACCTAGTTGTTGGACTAAACTAGGAGAGCGACAATTTCTTGGACCAGAGTTGGTAGTTGATACTGAGGATAAGGTCAGAATAATTAGGGACCGATTAAAAGAAGCATCTGATAGGCAAAAGTCGTATGCAGATTTGAAGCATAAGGAGATTGAGTACTCAGTAGGTGATATGGTCTTCTTAAAGGTTTCTCCTTGGAAGAAGATATTAAGGTTCGATAAGAAGGGCAAGTTGAGTCCGCGGTTCATTGGGCCTTATCGGGTTTTGAAGCGAGTAGGCCCAGTGACTTTTCAATTGGAATTGCCTCCAGAGTTAGACAGGATTCACGATGTTTTTCACGTCTCCATGTTAAGGTGTTATCGTGCTGACCCTGCTCATGTCTTGCCAGTTGCAGAAATTAAAGTTCAGACTGATTTGACCTTTGAGGAGGAGCCTGTGCAAATATTGGCTCGAGATGTTAAGGTTCTCAGAAGGAAATCTGTCCCGTTAGTGAAAGTACTTTGGCGTAATCAAGGAAGGGAAGAAGCTACTTGGGAATCAGAAGAGACTATGCATCAACAATACCCTCAACTAGTTGGATCAGGTAAATTTCGAGGATGAAATTTCTTTAAAGAGGGTAGAGTTGTAACGCCCCAATTTTCGGGAATTCTGTGAATGTTGGCATAGGTTTAATTATGTTAGTGGGCCTCTAGAAGGCCCAAGCTTAAGATAGAACCCGACAATTTTAGTTAATTTTTGTTCCATAAGAAAAATGGGGTGAAATTATGAAATAGAACCTATGTGAAAATGTTTGAAAATGCTATAGGCTAAATTGAGGTGGCCAAATAAATAGGAGTGCAAAATAGGAGGATTTGCATGACAAACCTCCCATTTTACAT
Source organism: Gossypium hirsutum (assembly GCF_007990345.1). NCBI lineage: Eukaryota > Viridiplantae > Streptophyta > Magnoliopsida > Malvales > Malvaceae > Gossypium > Gossypium hirsutum. The sequence continues at coordinate 116,052,389 of NC_053434.1, forward strand.
GAAGTGGCCAGCCATCATGTTGTTGTAGACAATATGAGCACTTGATATCCATAATTCATGGTACAAATTGATAATGGGTTAGGTAAATGTTCCATGATAATGGATTAGGTAAATATTCCATGATAATGGGTTAGGTAAATGTTCCATGATAATGGTTTAGTTAAATGTTCCATGATGGGCATTTCATGTCTTTTGTGTTAAAGAATTAAATGGATGAAATATGAAATTTTATTAAAAGAAAAAGGGGTGAAAAGAACAAAGTTTTGTCCATCTATGTTCATCATAGCCTAAAGTTAGAGAAGAGAAAGGAGAGGAGAAAGCTCTTAAATGTTCGGTCACTTGGGGAAGAAAATTGAAGGTAAGTTCATGGTAGTTTGCTTTTATTTTGAGGTTCATGAGTTCTTCTTGATTCTACCTTAACTCTTGAAGCATATTTTGGTTTTTAGTTGTGTTGTGAACATTTGGTCATGAATTAAAATGAAGGAAATGGTTGTTTTTTCATGTTCTTTTGATGAAAAATGGAAGATAGGTGAAGTTGAGCCAAACAAATGAGCATGCATGTGCCTTAGATGCTAAGGGGAAAAATCAGCTAACATGTTGTGCTTTAAAATGATGAAATGGAGATTATACTTAAGTAAAATCATAGATATGTGATGATTGATTGGTGATATACATGTTTAAATAACAAGTATGCAAGTTAGGTGTGAAAGAGTGATTTGGTAATAAATCTGCTTGGGACAGCATCAGTAACGTGACTTTGGAAAATCACCATAAATTGTGGGAGATGAGTTAGAAGCTGCATAAATTATGTAATTAAATCTTAATGAGTCTAGTTTCAAATGGAATAAATGAGAACATATTTTGAATTCTGTACAATAAGAAATTTGATTCGTAATGAAGAGTGGTCAGATTAGTCAAACAGTGAAACATGGGAAACTTTAAGAAAAATTTGGTATTTATTGGCCATACCAAAAATTATGAAAATTTTATGGGTAGAAGATATATGAGTCTATTTTCAGGAAAAATTAACGGCACTTGATTTGGAGTTTCATAGCTCCAGTTATAAATAATTTAGTGACTGTTGCTTAGGAAGACAACTTGCAGTGAAATTATGATTATGTGGTAAACATTGACAAAAATTTGTTAATGAGTTGCTTATTGATTTCTTATAAGCTTACTATGATCTGTAGGTGTGGTTGGCCGAATATTGTAAGGGGTTAATACGTAGTTTGTATTTGAATAGTTAGATTAACGTGTTAGTAATCCAATTGTAGGCGGTTCGTGTGTGGATCTCGTCAGCATATCGTTGCAAACAGGTGTGTAACTAACACCCTCTTTCTTAGTCTGGATCGGCAAAAGTCGAAAAGTCGAAATGCCAAAAACCGGTATTTTGTAGATTTGCGAGTGTGCGAATGCTCGTGAGGTAAATCGATTAATGTTTTTGGTAAGCTGCAAAATTTGGACTGCAAAGTGCATGATTTCTGTGCCCTCGATATTTTTGGGCTTAATGGGCCAAAATTGGAATAATGGGCCAACGGGCCCAATTCGGTAAGAACTCTCGATACGTGATTTTGTTAGTACGTGAAAAGTAGGAATATGCATGAAAAACCCTAAAATAGATAAATTACAGAAATACCTTTAAAAGTGGAAAATTTACAGTTTTACCCCTAGTAGATAAATTACCGAAATACCCCTAGGGTTAAATTGACCTAAATGCGTGTTTGACTGTTGTTATTTACTGCATGTCATGTTGTTATTATCTGATGCATGGGATTGGGATATTGACGGAGGAAGTACTGAAAGTGGCTTGTCCACGTACTGAAGGCTTTGCCTCAATTTACTGTTAACTGAGCAGCAAGGCTGCAACTGTGGAGTGTTGGGCTGGGTGGGTTGAGCTATTCCCCACACGGAGTGTAGGGCTGGTACGGATGGAGTGTAGTGGTTGGTGGGTTGAGTAGTCTTCCCAAATGGGCTTGCATATGTTATTGATGTTGCATGTATTTTGAAATGGGCCTATGGGCCATACTGTTATCTGAATAAGGGGCTAAGGCCCAGTTTATTGTAATCTGAAAAGGGCTCTGGTCCAGTACCACTGTTACCTGAATGGGCTTAGGCCCAATAGGCTTGAGCTGACTTGGGCTTTGAATGGGTTTTCCTTACACACTGAGTTTCCCCAAACTCACCCTTTTTATTTTCGTCCATGCAAGAAATCCCCAACCATAGTGGGCTTGGAGCTGTGAGGGAATTCGGAGTGGCCACCCGTTCTGAAAGATTGATTTTCTTCTGGTGAACTGGACATCCTTTTATTTACGTTTGAAGTTTTGGGTTTTTAAATGTAATAAGGCCGCTTAATTATTTTTGATGGTTTTAATATGTATTACTAAGATAGGTATTACTTATTTTAACCGTTGAAATTGGATAGCTTTAGGGCGCGTTTTAAAAAACAACAATTGATTTCAAAATAACACGACAACAAGCAAAGCTTCTGCAATGAAAGTATTTTCCAAAATTAATCACTTTTCCTAAAAATGACTTAATCAAATCGGTTTCCTAGAAATATACATGACGTTAAGGTGTGGCAATGGCGGTGTGCATGTCTAGGATTGGATCCGAAGGGAGCTTGGTACTTAAGTAGTCCGATAGACTCACCTCCTCTTCTCCGGTTTCCTACCTGGTGCACAGCTTCCATTCACTTTAACCTATAATGAAATTATCTTTTAAAACACTAAGTAGGTTTTCTGGATCAACAATATAAAATGTTTTGAACGCTTCGATGTGGCATGTTGGATCCGGCCATAACGTCTGGGCCGGGTTTGGGGTGTTACAAAAACATTGTAATACCTTTTTCAGATATTTCTTCTGATCCAAACAAAGCTTGCCTCTCTGTCTATCTCTACTTATCTCCATGCCGAGAATCTTCTTGGCCTCACCTAGATTTTTCATCTCGAACTCTTGATTCAACTGAGCCTTCAGCTTACCTATCTCTTTTTGGCTCTTCGAAGCGATTAACATATCATCAACATACAAGAGAAGATAAATGAAAGATCTGTCATGCAGCTTCTAAAAATATACACAATTGTCATTTTCGCTTCTTGTGTACTTCTGCCTTCTCATAAAGCTATCAAACCGCTTGTACCACTGCCTCGGGGATTGCTTCAATCCATATAGTGATTTGTTCAGCTTACAAACCCAATTTCTACCACCAGCATCTTTGTATCCTTTGGGCTGAGTCATATAGATCTCCTCTTCTAACTCGCCATGCAAGAAAGTTGTCTTTACATCAAGTTGAGCTAGCTCCAAATTCAATTATGCTACCAAGGCCAACAAAATTCTAATGGAGGAATGCTTTACAACAGGGGAAAATACATCATTATAGTCAATTCCCTCCTTCTGAGCGTAGCCTTTAGCTACCAATCTTGCCTTGTAGCGAACATCTTTCTTGCTAAGAGATCCATCTTTCTTTGCAAATACCCACTTGCATCCGATTGCCCTTTTACCTTTCGGAAATTGTGCCAATTCCCAAGTATTGTTCTTCCGGAGAGACTGCATTTCTTCATCCATGGCGCTTTTCCATTTGTCACTTTCTAAACTTTGCATTGCTTCTTGATAAGTGACAGGAATATCATCATCAACAACGGGAAAGGCGTAGGCTACCATATCAGTAAATTGTGCAGGTCTGCGAATTTCCCTCTGTGGTCTTGCAACTGCAATTGGTTCTGGTGTACTCAATGGTTCTTGGGTCAAAACCTCTTCATCCTCTAATTCTTCCATTATGGTTGGAGAATTAGATTATTAACTGGGCAAATCCTCACCTGCTCAAACTCCACCTATTTTGGAGTACACTCCACCTGCTGTGGAGTATCGCTTGTCTGAATATCTTCATCTGCTACTTTTTTCAATGTGGCAGATTCATCAAAGGTAACGTCTCTACTACAGATCATTTTCTTTGTGTCTAAGCACCAAAGACGAAATCCTTTTACTCCAGAGGTGATTCCCATAAAGAGAGTTTTCTTTGCCCTTGGATCTAATTTTGACTCCTTCATATGGTAATATACAGTGGATCCAAACACATGTAAGGAATCATAATCTGTAGCCGGTTTTCCAGACCATACCTCCATAGGATTTTTTCTTTCTAATGCAGATGATGGCAAACGATTAACAAGATGGCCAGCGTATGTCACAGCCTCAGCCCAAAATTGCTTGCCCAACCCAGCATTGGACAACATACATCGAACTTTCTCCAGCAATGTTCGATTCATACGCTCTGCCACTCTATTCTGTTGTGGTGTATCCCTAACTGTGAAGTGTCGAACAATACCATACTCTTGGCATACATCGAAGAATGGATCACTTTTATATTCCCCTCCATTGTCCATCCTAAGCCGCTTGATTTTCTAGCCAGTCTGGTTTTCGATCATAGTTTTCCATTTAAGAAAAACTCCAAGCACTTCATCCTTAGTTCTCATGGTATACACCCAAACTCTTCTGGAAAAGTCATCAACAAAAGTAACAAAGTAGTGTTTTCCTCCCAATGAAGGTGTTTTGGAAGGCCCCTCACACATCTGAGTGAACATATTCCAAAATACCTTTTGTATTATGGATAGCAGTGCCGAACTTCACTCTCTTTTGCTTTCCCAGAACACAATGCTCGCAAAATTTTAATTTGCAAGCCTTTGCACCTTTTAACAATCCTTGCTTTGCCAGAATTTGGAAGGATTTTTCACTGGTATGTCCCAACTTCATATGCCACAACTGTATTGAGTCCAATTCTTTGTTATCGGAAGCTGCAGCTACTGCTCCAATAACTGTACTACCTTGGAAGTAATACAAGTTATTTTTCCTGATGCCCTTCAATATCACCAGTGCACCAGATGTCACTTTCAAAACCCCATCTCTCATAGTAACAACTGAACCTTTGGATTCCAAAGCTCCCAATGAGATGAGATTTTTCTTCAAACTGGGCACGTACCGAACATCATTCAAAACTCTGGTTGATCCATCTTGATTCTTTAATTGGATTGAACCTATCCCAACAGTTTTATAGGCATTGTCATTGCCCATATAAATAACTCCTCTATTTAGTTCTACTAAATCAGATAACCACTCTCGGTTAGGGGACAAATGATAGGTACAACCCGAATCCAATATCCACTCATCTGAATGGAACGATAATGATGATGCAACCAGTGATAGTTTAGAGTCACTGGTATCATGCTTTGCAACACAAGCATCTACAACAGCTTTTCCCTTATTCTTCAGCTTTGGACAATTTTTCTTCCAGTGGCCTTTCTCATGACAAAAGGCACATTCATCTTTCCCAAGTCTGGACTTTGACTTCGATCTCCCCTTCTGAGTTTTTCTCTGAGTGTATGAACGGCCACGGACTACTAAAGCTTCTGTGTCTCTGATTGAGTTTTTCTGTTTGTCCTTCTTTCTCTGTTCATAACTGTATAAGGCCGCACAGACTTCGCTCAGAGATATATCACTCTTCCTGTGAAGTAAAGTAGTTTCTAAGAACTCAAACTCCTCAGGAAGTGACCCCAACAGCATCAAAGCCAAATCTTCATCTTTGAATGTCTCATCCATATTTAGCAAATCAGTGACTAACTGATTAAATTTAATGATGTGATCATTCATTGTGGTACCTGGGACGTAAGTGAAATGAAACAGTCTTTTCTTCAAGTGGAGCTTATTCTGACTATTTTTCTTCAAAAATTTTTCTTCAAGTGCCACCCACAACTTATTTACAGAAGTCTCCTTTGAAAAAGCATACCGCTGCTCTCGAGAAAGGCATGATCAAATTGTGCCACATGCCAACTGATTGATCGCCTTCCAATCTTTCTCCTGTACATCGTCTGGCTTCTTTTCATCAATGGCAATGTCTAGACCCTGCTGAAAAAGGGCATCTAGAACCTCACTTTGCCACATACCAAAATGGCTCGTGCCATCAAAGGCCAATCTTGCATTTGCAATTATCGGTCTTGTCCACATGGACGATGTTGAAGCTCCTAAACCGTCTGTTGTCTACATAATCTTTCAATATACCTAAGGAAATCTTTTCTGATGTGGAAGATCAGTTTAAACTGCAACCACAGAGCATACTACGATTAACCTTCGGCTCTTGATACCACTTGTTGTTACAATAGGGTTGGAAGCGTGTAAATTATTGTACTAAAAAATCACACAAAGTTCAATTCCCAGGAAAGAGAGGTGGATCACAAGGATCTCTTAAGTACCAAGTCTTTCCTTAGTCAGAATATCCCTTCTATCATAATTTAATAGCACAATTAAATACTACTATTATACCCTCAAATATTGAAATAAAAATAGGACAAGAAATAACACAAGAGTTTTAACGAGGTTCGGTAAATTATACCTACGTCCTCGGGCACTAACACCAGATGATAACTTCACTATCTCCAAAATATTACAAACAAATAGAATTCTTTAAGAATTCTCAAATGGGAGAAGAGAGAAAACTAAGTGAGAAAGAATAGTTGGGATGATTTGAAATGAGAATGGGAAGGCCTATTTATAGTTGAAATTCAAGGACCAAACTATAAATAGCCCATTATCTCAATGACCAAAAAAGAAATTATCCCATGCCAAAATTTCAAGTCAATTTTAGGTGCAAAATCTGCACCTCCTATTTATTACATTTTAGTCAAAATTGATGGCTACCATAATCTGCCATAATTTTGATGCTGCAAAACCATGCAATTTTCAACTATTTACCATGCAATTGTCAACAATCTCAATACCTATCAGACAATATGTCTACTAACAAAAAGATGCCGAGCCCTTTTGGTAAAGGGTGCAATACCTGTCAAGCAAAGCCTTTGTCTGGTTTTTTTCACTACCCAGGTACAGACCCTTGATGATGAGGTACTGCACTCTCCCAGTTGGGTTGCAATACTCGAGGCTCAACAATCAAATTTTGAAGAAAGGAACTAGACCCCAAATGCTAGGTATTGATACCTATACTCTTGTAACTACATTTAATATCCAAATTAATTTTTCTAAAGACTCTAAATCACCCCCAACGGACATATATGTCTACATATTCATTCCTTGATATAAATACTAGTCAAAGACACATCAAGAAACAAAAGATGAATATCTAAGCATAGAAATCAAGAGAAAACCCTCTAATTCTTTATTTCTTCATTTTCTCTTGTACATATCTCTTAAGTGTTTATTGTTAGATATTTTTATCATTCTCATTTTTATTCTTTGAGAGAGAGCTAACACTTGTAAACACACTTTTAAGAGGTCTTCATTGTTTAAATCTTTTCTTTGTATTGAAAAAGCTACTTAAGGTTTTTAAGGTATAAAACCTATAAAACCTTAAGTTATTTGTAAAGGGTTATAGTTGAGCCTTGTAAAAATTAGAGGTTTCTAGTTAAGTCATAAAAACTAGAAGGAAGGTTTTATCTTAGTCTTTTGAAAAAAAATAAGGATTGAAAAGATTATACATTTTCCTTGAAAGGCAACAATTCAAGTATAGAAAATTGGAAAATCCTTGATTGAGGTATACCAAGGCAGTGGAGGTAGGTAATTAGGGTCGAACTACTATAAATCGGATTGTCCAAACTTTTCTTTCCTTTCCTCATTATTTAGAAAAGTTCTGCAAAGAATCTCAAAATCCCAATTCATCTCTCTTGGTATTTTTGGGCCTAACATCATCTTTTCTCATTCTTTTGAAACTAACCCTTAATGTTACAAAGAAAAGAAAAACTGAAAAAAAAAACAAAAGATGAACTTACACAATGTGTAAATATAAGGGTTAAAGTTATTTTAGAATCAAGACTAAATTGACATAATTTATAAATGTTGGGTGTTAAAGTTGCTATTATGCCAAATTTAAAAGCTACCATTGTTAACTAGCTAGTGACAAAAAAAATTTTGAATAGTACTTGGGTGACTATTTTATAACTTTTCATAGTAAGTGATAAAAAAAATTTACTATTAGTTGAGTGACTACGAGGGAATTTACTCAATTAAAAATGATAGTAAAATTAAAAAAAGAAAAGGAAATTGAGCTTTTTGGCATGGAAATTGAGCTTTTTGGCATTCGAGATGCGTGGTACGAGAATTTGGCATTTACAAAAAGTTTTTTTTATCATACATCCTCAAAGTATACGTCAAATTCTAAATTGATCCTTAAAATTCGGAATGTTCCAATTGAACCCTCAAATTAATGTATCATATCAATCAAGTCCTTCTTTTAATCTATCCATAAGTTTCGATATTAAATGACAGTTTTATTCTAATGTGGTTCCATTTTTAAACACATTTGAACTTACAGAATGGTCTAATTGAAACAATACTTTAACTTAAGGATTCAATCAGGATATTTTAAAGTTCAGTAACCAATTTAAAATTGTACTAATAGTTTGAGAACCTCGTGTAACTAACCGTTTGAAAAATAATAAATCTAGTATAATAAAATAACAAAACATAAAAAATAATTAAAAATATGATATAAACACGATACAATAGGGAAAAAAAGAATTAAAATTCATTGCTGACACAATAGCATATATATACATATACACACACAATGCAATTACGAAAGGAAAAGGGTTCCCTCACAGTCCTCGATTCTCAAAGAAATTCACTGTCAATTTTCAACCACACATTGTAAAGGGGAAACCGAGTTACTCATTTGTCCGATAAATTAATATGTTTTTAGGGGAATTAATATGTTAAGGGTTTACTCATTTTAAAGAGAAAACCATCGTTCACATTCCTGTTTCTGTATGTAGGGAGATCGAGCAGATTGCTCGAAACTTTATTTGGGGAACTAATTCTCTTGCAAGAAAGCTTGCTTTGGCATCTTGGGATGATTGTTACCGTCCTCTCGGTATTGGAGGATTTGGTCTGAGGAGTCTAGCTGATCAGAAAAAAAAATTCCTTTTGAAGTTTGGTTTTCCTTTGTGGGTCAAAGTGATGAGGAATAAGTATAACGTACTAGGACTATTCCCAAGTTCTATTAGTACTAGAAGTAACTGTTCGTTCCTGTAAGATTCAAATGAAGAAAATGGAATAAAAATAATAAAAATGCAGTTGCAGCAATACAAGAAAGAGTTTAAAGCTTTTAACAGAGAAGAAACTGCAGAGAATAGTTTTTTATTTGTATATATTTTAAGTTATTCAGTATTCAGCCCTTTAAATAGCTGAGTTACAACGTAGGTTGTTTCCAAAAATATCAATTCTGAGAATCAGAATACTAACAATTCCCTTCAAAATAGGGATATGCTCTAACTGTGAAACAGATTTATTGGATTTCAAATAAACAAGAAATCAAACTAACGTTCCTTAAGCAAATAACTAACACTCCTCCTTGGTTAAGGAACTGCAAACTCCAATTCTCTGCCTTAGATACTCGAACATGTTGGCTGGAAGTGCCTTTGTAAATAAGTCTGCTAGTTGTTCTTCAGACTTGCAGTAAACCAAAGTAACTTCACCATTCTGTTGTACTTCCCTCAAGAAGTAAAGTTTGATGTTGAAATGCTTGGTCTTCCCATGGAACACTGGATTGTTTGAGATTGCAATAGCTGCTTGATTGTCAACAAAAATCTCAGTATCGTTTTTCTGCTCCATATGCAAGTCACACATGATCTTTTTCAGCCATAACACTTGATTAGCTGCTGCAGTTGCTGTAATGAACTCTGCTTCTGCAGTGGATTGAGCTACAATCTCTTGTTTTTTTGAAGACCATGAGAAAATTCCAGAACCTAGGCTGAAACAATATCCTGACGTACTTTTCATATCATCAAAAGATCCAGCCCAGTCACTATCCGAGAACCCATACAACTTGAAGTTTTGGCACATCTCAAACTTGACACCGTAATCAACAGTACCTTTGATATACCTCAATATTCTTTTGCTGCTCTCAAATGCATTTCACTAGCACAATGCATAAAACGAGATAAAATACTTACAGCAAACATGATGTCTGGCCTTGTTGCAGTGAGATACATTAGACATCCAATCAAGCTTCTATAGTATCCTTCATCAACTTTATTGGCTCCATCTTCTTTCATCAGCTTCTCCTTTTGATTCATTGGTGTGCTCATGGCTTTACATTCATCCATCTGAAATTTCTTCAAAATTTCTTTTGCATATTTTTCCTGACATATCAGCACCTTGTTCTTACATTGCTTGATCTCCATTCCAAGGAAAAAAGTCATAAGACCAAGATCTGTCATTTCAAACACTTGCATCATTTCTTGTTTAAATTTCTCAACCAGCCTTGTATTATTTCCTGTCACCAAAAGATCATCAACATATAGTGACATAATGAGAGTATCTACTTCTTTATGTTTCACATAAAGAGTGGATTCTGAGAAGCTTTCAACAAAGCCAAGACTTAACAAATGAGCATCGATCTTGCTGTACCAAGCTCTTGGAGCTTGTTTTAGGCCATAGAGAGCCTTTTTGAGTAGGTAAACTTTTTCTTCTTCGCCTTGCTTCGCAAATCCCTCAGGTTGCTCCACGTATATTTCTTCTTGTAATTCGCCATTCAAAAACACTGATTTGACATCTAATTGGAACACTTTCCAGCCTTTTGTGCCGATATTGCAAGCAACAATCTGATCGTATCTAATCTTGCAACAGGAGCAAACGTATCAGAATAATCAACACCATAAATTTGAGCATACCCTTTAACGACGAGCCTTGCTTTGTATTTGTTGACGGAGCTGTCGGCATTAAGCTTTGTTCGGAACACCCATTTGACTCCAATAACTTTTCTCCCTTCAGGCTTTTCTACCAGCTCTCATGTCTCATTTTTGTTAATCATTGTCATCTCTTCCTCCATTACTTTCCTCCATTTTGGATCTTTTAATGCATCATCATGGCTGGCTGGTTCGCAAACTGCCACATTGCATCTTTGATAGATATCTGAAAGTAGCCTTGTACCTCTAACTGGAGGATCATCTTCTAACTCATTCATCCATTCGTCGGTTGTTTCGAAAGCACCTTTTGGTTCTTGAGACATCTCTTTTTTTTGTGAAATCATCCAATCCCACTGCTCGTCCTCATTGAAATGTACATCTCGGCTAATTGTCAATTTTCCGGTTTGAGGATGATAAACCTTGTAGGCTTTTGAAACTGAACTATATCCCACGAAGATGCCAAGAATTGCCTTCTTATCAAGTTTGTCACGTTTAACCTTTGGAACATGAACAAAACATATGTAGCCAAATACTTTAAGAAAGCTAAGTGAAGGTTTATAACCGTACCAAGCTTCGAATGGAGTCTTGTCTTCCAAAGCTTTGGTTGGAAGTCGGTTCTGTAAAAAAACTGCCGTGTTGGCTGTCTCTGCCCAAAATGTCTTTGGCAACTCCTTTTCATGCAACATACATCTAGCCATATCCATTACGGACTTGTTCCTTCTCTCGCTGACCCCATTTTGTTCCGGAGTGTATGAAGCAGTAAGCTGATGTTTAATGCCAGCTTCTTCACAAAATAAATTGAATTCTGCCGAAGTATACTCCTTCCCGTTATTGGATCTCAACATCTAAATTTTGCAGCCACTTTGATTTTCTACCATTTTCTTGAACTTCCAAAACACACCAGCCACTTCTGATTTGAATTTCAAGAAAAAAATCCAGCACATTCTTGTAAAATCATCAATAAAAATAATACAATAAATGCTACCTTGTAAATATGGTGTTCTTTGTGGTCCGGCAACATCAGTATGAATTAGTTGTAACTTTTGAGAACCTCTCCAAGTTGATTTCGGAAACGGCAGCCTATTTTGTTTACCGAATTGACAGGCGGCACAATTTGGAAGATGATCATCAAGTTCTGGCATTCCTTTATCATGTCTTTCTTCTTCATTTTCAGCATTCTTTGAAGATGACAGTAACCAAGCCTTTTGTGCCAAATTTCCGTAGTGCAAACTTTGTTGACGTAGGCTATTTGCTCCTCCTCCGTTGGATCAAATGAGAAACTTTTACCCCTCATTTTAACCCGTAAAATCTCTTTTCCAGCAACATCATAAATGCAGCAATAGGAATTTTCAAAGGATACTTTAAATCCTTTTTCTATAAGCTGGCCAACACTCAACAAATTTTTATCAATTTCAGGAACATAAAGTACATCTGAGATTGTTTTTATACCTGAACTTGTTGTAAATGCCACGGTTCCCGACCCTTTTGCAGAAATATAGCCACCATTTCCAATTCTGACCTTCATGACTCTCGGCTTCAAATCCTTGAAGAGAGTTTTGTCCGGAGTCATATGGTTTGTACAACCACTGTCAATCAACCAGCTTTCTGAAGAACTTTTAGTTGAAAAACATGCTGCGACAAATATCTGATCTTCCTCGTCTTGATCAGCCACATGAACTTCTTCAAGCTTCAACTTATTGCTTCTGCAAACCACGGCTTCATGTCCAAGTTGATTGCATTTGGTACATTTAGCATCTGGTCTCCACCAACATCTGAACGGTGGATGGCCTTTCTTTTCGCAGTGCTGACAAGGCGGATAGTCTTTCTTTGATTTTCTACCCTTACCTCGAGTGTGAGTGTTCGAAGAATTTGCTGCAGATGTTACTTGTGTTTTTCTCTCAGTATTCTTCTTGTGCTTTCCTCCTTCCTGGTGCCTAGCTAGCAAAGCTCCTTCTACTATTTGTTCTTGCCTCATGAGTCTTCGTTGTTCTTGAGCTTGCAAAGAATTCATCAATTCTGCCAAACTGAGTTTAGACATATCTTTTGTATTTTCCAAGGTGGTTATTGAAGCTTCATATCTTTCAGGCACTGTTACAAGAATTTTTTCAACAATTCTAGAATCTGGAAATTTAGTGCCAAGTAACCTTACCTTGTTGGCAATTTCATACAATCTGTCTTGGTACTCTTTAATTGTTTCTGACTCTTTCATCCTTTGCAATTCAAACTCCCGTATTAAATTTAGCACCTGCATTCTTCGTATCCGGTCATTTCCTTCATATTCTTCTTTGAGATAGTCCCACACTTCTTTTGCTGATCGGAGAGTGAGAACTTTTGTGAAAACGTTTGTTGAAATAGCAGCAAACAGAGTTGATTTTGCCTTAGCTTTTCGGGTCTTCTTTTCCTTGTGAGTTTTGATTTGGACCATGGTAGGATTGTTCGGCAGCGGAGGTATTTCGTAATCCTCTTCCACGGCCTCCCAAAGATCCAAAGCCTCAAGGTAAGTCTCCATCTTTACTGCCCACAGATGATAATTCTGACCATCAAAAATAGGAGGAGCAATTTGAGAAAAGCTGGTTTCGGTCTCCATTTCACACACAGATCCCTTAAGAAAATAGCTCGGATACCAATTGTAAGATTCAAATGAAGAAAATGGAATAAAAATAATAAAAATGCAGTTGCATCAATACAAGAAAGAGTTTAAAGCTTTTAACAGAGAAGAAACTGCAGAGAATAGTTTTTTATTTGTATATATTTTAAGTTATTCAGTATTCAGCCCTTTAAATAGCTGAGTTACAATGTAGGTTGTTTCCAAAAATATCAATTCTGAGAATCAGAATACTAACAATTCCCTTCAAAATAGGGATATGCTCTAACTGTGAAACAGATTTATTGGATTTCAAATAAACAAGAAATCAAACTAACGTTCCTTAAGCAAATAACTAACAGTTCCTTTGGAGGTCATGAATGAAGGTTTGGCCTGAGGTCATTGCCAATGTTTTCTGGTCTAGTGGGGATGGTCGTCTTACAAACTTTTGGAATGATGTGTGGGTTCGATAAATAAGGGCTCTTTGAGTGTTTTATAAAGGTGCTGGACAGCCGGATGATACACTACGAGTTTGTGATTTGGTTACGGATAGTGCAGGTTGGGATTGGATTCGTCTAAGCAATCTTATCCTGGATCACATTGCCACGCAAATTGCATTTCTCTTGCCTTCTCCTACTAATGTGGGTGAGGACTGTTTAGCATGGAAATGGATGAAGAAGGATGTTTTTTCCACAGTTGAAACTTACAGGAATATGTACCATTTTGATGATATGGGTTTTTCTCAATAATATTGATTGGCAAGTATGCTGGCTATTTTGGAAAAACCGAAATAATGATATGGTTTTTCTCAATAATATTGATTGGCAAACTCTATTCTCAATAATATGCTGGCTACTTTGGAAAAACCGAAATCTTTTTGGCTTTTTAATAGCCATTATTGTATTCAAGCCCTTGTGGATACAAGTTATACTTGAGCAAAGAGTTATGCATAGTCACCATTGACATTGGTTCAGCCTAGTCCCATGTGCACGTTGTTGCATTAGTCTCATCCGGAAAAGGGCTGGATAAAACTTAACACGGATGGTGCGGTTTCATCTAGCAGTTTTATTGCATCTATTGGAGGTGTATTTAAAGGCTTAGATGCAAACTGGCTATGTGGATACTCGTTGGCATTTGGTAAGGGTTTTGTTTTTAAAGTTGAGGCAAGAGCAGTTTTAGAAGGTCTTTTCATAGCTTGAGAAAAAGGATTTAGAATTATAGAAGTCGAATGTGATAGTGCACTACTAGTGGAATTGCTTTTGACTGATTGGGGTGCTAGTAGCAGTTTGGTGGAGTTACGTTTGTTGCATTAGCTTTTCAGAAGGAGGTGGAAAGTAAGAATTCGCCACATATCGAGGATTCAAAATGTGGTTATCGATCATATGGCTAAGTGTATTGCAATCGAAAATTCAAGTATACAATTATTCGAAGATCCCTCGACTTCGATACAAGGATTATTGTTTGATGATCGTGATGTGTTGATTTTGGGTTAAGTTTTAGCCGGTTGAATTTTTTGCTTTATACTGTTTTTTCTACCAAAAAAAAAAAGAAAAAAAAGGGAAACCAGTTGTTGGCATTCTGTCACATGTACAATATTTTTTTTCTTCTTTCCTCTTTTTTTATTACACTTCAAAAAGTTACAATTTTTACAAGTCCCTGTTTTATATCAAAAAATTCATTTTAATCCCTTTATCAACTTTATCGTTAACGGAATGATGTAGCTTAACGGTGGCTAATGTGTAAATTAAATATTAAATCAAATTAAAAAAGCTTACTTATCTTCAAAACAAATAGAATGATATGGCTTAATGGTGTTTGATGTAAAACAAATTATAAGTAATTTAAACACAACACTAATGTAAGAAAAACAAATAATTTTTGGTAAAAGTAAAATTATTTTTTTACTTTGACTCAATCTTTAAAATTGTTTTAGTGTTTTAATTCAATTCAATTTTTGATTTAATGCCACACTGATCATTGTTAAGCCGCGCCATTTTATTAATGGCTAATGTGCAATGACCAAAATGTCAGCTTTTCAAATTTTTTAAAAGTAGAAAGACTAAATTAAACATAGGGACATGAAGTAATTTAACTTAAAAAAAAAGAAATTTTGGAATGAAAGCCAAACTTTATTTGTCAAAAAAAATATTTTTAAAAATAAACATAATTGTAACAATCAAAAGAAATATATTAAAATTTTCAGTAAGTGATAGGTTAAAGAAAAAGAAAAAGAAAAATAATTAATGTCTGTCATGACTATTAGAAATTACGGATCCTTAGGAAGGTGTTGCCCGTACCAATTGCTGCTTGTCTAGAAAATATGTATGTAATAAACAGACCTAGGAACCATTGAAAGAGACAATGGATGTATAAACAAGATATACCTGATATCTTGGAGAGCTAAAACAAAACAAAACAAAACAAAACAAAAATGGTATATTCAAAATGTTGTAAGAATCTAACTTAGCCTTTTCAATTATCAGCTGTCGAATCAGATCGAACTTTTCATATTATATCCCTCGTTAGAAATGTTGGAGAACCCAGATGTATAAGGCACTCCTTTAGGCTTTATCCAATCGTCACCGAAGAAGAACCTTGCCGGAGTGAATCCAAGTGCTGTTATCGGCGAAAGTCTCTTAATCGCTGGCCATGAAACACGGTGGGTCGTGGCGGAACCAGGTCCATGGTTGTTGTATTCGGAGTAATAGCTTGTGGCTAAGCCCCGGTGACCATCCCAAACTGCCCACCCTTCATGTTTAACCAAGTCGTCGATGAAAGTCTCCATTATTATCGTCCTCGAGAAGTTGCCCGATGGACGACCGAGGAGGGTCGGGTGTTCGATTTTAAAAGGAACCAGTTCATCATCGGCGACGATCGTCGAGTTTTGAATGACGATACCCGTTGGTTGACGTTCATCGGATCTGCCTTGTGCGGTGATTACGTTTTGTTGCCCTTTCAATGGCTTACGGACCACGAATTTGCAGTTTTGGAAAACGGCCGCTGCATCGCCGAAGACGAAATCAATGGTACAGGAGATGGTGCAGTCGCGGTAAAATTGGCGTTTGCTGTGAACGTAAAGTGTGTATTGGTAGCCATCGATGGAGCAATTATACAAGACAGCGAAATCGGATATCACCATTAAAGCAACAGCTTGGAGCTTGATGGCACCAGCAGTGTTTTCGAACCCAATGTTTTTGGCAAAGAAGAAATCGCCATTAACGGCTGCATAACAAATGAATGAATGAGAAAAAAACAAAGAAAGGAAGGAAGAAAAACATTTGGGTTGTTGATCATACCGACAGTGGCGGTGTTGAAAATATTGATGCCATCCGCGGCGTTAAGGTGACCGCTGATTCGGGTTTTCTCTTTTCCATCTCCGATTAGGGCAACGTTAGTCATGTTGTAACTGAATATGAGATTTTCCTCGTAAGTTCCTTCCTTGATGTATATGACAAAGGGCTTTTGAGCATTGAGGGGGATATAGCTCATTGCATCCTTAATGGTATTGAAGTTTCCACTCCCATCCTTGGCCACAACAATGTTGGGTTTCAAGTTGGATGGATCATTCTCTATGATCCTATGCTTCCGGGGATCATTCTTTACCACGTAAGACCAATCTGCATGTTCAAGAATAGGTGGTTCTTTTTTTTGGAGTACAGGTCGTTTATGGAGCATTTCTGGTGGTTCTTTGTGTCCAGAACCAGGGGACTGTTTTCCTTGGAGTAGACGTTGTTTATCTAGAATTTCTGATGGCTCTTCATGTCCAGCAACAGGGGGCTCCTTTTCTTGGAGTAGACGTGGTTTATCTAGCATTTCTGACAGTTCTTCATGTCCAGCAACAGTGGACTCATTTTCTCGGAGTAAACGGATATTATCTAGCACTTTCAACGGCTCTTCATGTCCAAAAATAGGGTGCTCAACTTCTTGGAGTCGACGTCGTTTATCTAGCATTTCCGACGCCTCTTCATGTCCAGCAACATGGAGCCCATTTTCTTGGAGTTGACGCCGTTTATCTAGCATTTCCGAGGGCTCTTCATGTCCAGCAACATGAAGCTCATTTTCTAGCATTTTCGAGGGCTCTTGATGTCTAACAACATGGAGCTCATTTTTTTGGAGTCGACGTCGTTTATCTAGCATTTCAAAGAGTTCTCTGTGTCTAGCAACATGTAGCTCATTTTCTTGGAGTCGATGTCTTTTATATAGCATTTTCGAGGGCTCTTCATGTCCGTCAACTTGGAGCTCATTTTCTTGGAGACGATGTCTTTTATCTAGCATTTTTGAGGGCTCTTCATGTCCATCAACATTTTCCTTGAGTCGACGTCTTTTATCTAGCATTTCAGAGGGCTCTTCGTGTCCATTGATATGTTTTTTGAGTCGATGTCGTTTATCTAGCATTTCTGAGGGCTCTTCATGTCCATCAACCTGTAGTTCTTTCTCTTGGAGTAGACATCTTTTATCTAGCATTTTCAAGGGCTCTTTGTGTCCATCGATATGTTCTTTGAGTCGACGCCGTTTATCTAGCATTTCTGAGGGCTCTTCATGTCCATCAACTTGGAGCTCATTTTCTTGGAGTCGACGTCTTTTATCTAGCATTTCCGAGGGCTCTTCGTGTCCATCAATATGTTGTTTGATTCGACGCCGTTTATCTAGCATTTTCGAGGTCTCTTCGTGTCGATCGATATGTTCTTTGAGTCGACGCCGTTTATCTAGCATTTCTGAGGGCTCTTCATGTCTATCAACTTGGAGTTCTTTCTCTTGAAGTCGACGTCTTTTATCTAGCATTTCCGAAGGCTCTTCGTGTCCATCGATATGTTCTTTGAGTCGACGCCGTTTATCTAGCATTTCTGAGGGCTCTTCATGTCCATCAACTTGGAGTTCTTTCTCTTGCAGTCGACGTCTTTTATCTAGCATTTCCAAGGGCTCTTTGTGTCTATCAATATGTTCTTTGAGTCGACGCCGTTTATCTAGCATTTCTGAGGGCTTTTCATGTCCATCAACTTGGAGTTCTTTCTCTTGGAGTCGACGTCTTTTATCTAGCATTTCCGAGGGCTCTTCGTGCCCATCGATATGTTCTTTGAGTTGACGCTGTTTATCTAGCATTTCTGAGGGCTGTCCATGTCCATCAACTTGGAGTTCTTTCTCTTGGAGTCGACGTCTTTTATCTAGCATTTCCGAGGGCTCTTCGTGTCCATCGATATGTTCTTGGAGTCGACGCCGTTTATCTAGCATTTCTAATGGCTGCTCATGTCCACCAACTTGGAGCTCATTTTCTAGGAGTCGACGTCGTTTATCTAACATTTCCGATGGCTCTTCATGTCCGGAAACATGGATTTTGTTTTCTTGGAGTCGACCTAGTTTATCTAGCTCATGTCCAGCAACATGGAGCTCATTTTCTTGGAGTTGACGCTGTTGATCTAGTATTTCCGAGGGCTCTTCATGTCCATCAACATGGAGCTCATTTTCTTGGAGTCGACGTCGTTTATTTAGCATTTCCGATGGCTCTTCATGTCCGGTAACATGGAGCTCATTTTCTTGGTTTCGACCTTGTTTATCTAGCATTTCCCGCTCTTTACCTCCTGGAACATGTCGCTCTTTTCCTTGGAGGAGAGGTAGTTGATCTAGCGTTTCTGACGGCTCTTCGTGTCCAGCGACAGGTGGCTCTTTTTCTTGGAGTAGAAGTCGTTTATTTAGCATTTCAGACGGTTTTTTTTTTCCAGCAACAGGGGGCTCTTTTTCTTGAAGAAAACGACGACTCTCTATCATGGAAGACCAATCTATATGCCCAAGAAGAGGGGGTTCCTTTTCTTGGAGTAGATGATGTTGCCGAGAAATCTCATCTAACATGGAAAACCAATCAGCACGGTCGAGAACAGGAGGCTCTTTTTCTTGGAGTAAACGACGTTCCAATGGATTATTTTCATCTAACATGGTAAACCAATTGGCGTGACCAATTACATATGCTTCTTTCTCTTGGACTAAATGATGTTTCCAAGGATTCTTATCCATCATGGAAGGCCAATAGGAATGGCCAAGGACATGCATTTTTCTTTCCTCAAGCAACCGACGACTTATACCTTGAAGTTCCAATTGATTAAATGAATCAGACAACTCACCCACTATCGCCAGCCCGATCCTGCTGAGCTTCATCGACATATTTAACGCCTTCTCCATCTTCCCTCCGGTGACCGTCATCGTATTCTGGAAACCATCTAAACACGTCTGTTGATTCGTAATGGTAGCACTCAACCAAATCTTCAAATCCCCATAGATCTTATTAAAAACCTCCACATCCAACTCATTAATCTTGCTAATTGACTTTTGAAACTCATATATAGAAAAAGTCAACAGATTCTTACAATTTTCCAAAGCCAT
This sequence comes from Gossypium hirsutum, assembly GCF_007990345.1. Taxonomy (NCBI): domain Eukaryota; kingdom Viridiplantae; phylum Streptophyta; class Magnoliopsida; order Malvales; family Malvaceae; genus Gossypium; species Gossypium hirsutum. Next base: position 116,072,027 of record NC_053434.1, read on the forward strand.
TTTAGACTTTGGATCTTGCTCAACCTCTCTCAAAGTAACCGAATTCTCAGCAGCTTGAGTGGCAAAATTCACTCCGGCCTTGAATGCTGCTTGCATAAGCTCTTTAACATCTGTTGAATTGCCAGCCTCTCTACGAAGTTGCTCTTCACATGTTTGCTTGAAATGAGTGGGTTGATAAATGGATTTGATTGCCTTCAATGAATCAGATATTTGATAATTTTTCTTGGTATTGGTGGATTCTTTTTTGGAGCTCTTTTCGGTAAACCCAATCGACACGGTAACCACTATGCCCACCAAGATCACAGAACAAACAGCAATGATTATGATTCTTTTCTTTTGTCCATTATCTGTAAGTGCCATTTTGTTTCAATGTATATACATATATGCAAGTAAGAAGCAAATTTTCAATGAATTTCAAAGGGAAAGTGACGAGAAAAAAAATTCCCAATTTCTTTTTGTTGATTGTAGGCTGAAAAAAAGGGGGGGGGGGAGGCTTCTTCCTGTTAGGCAACAAGAGCTGCCTAGTGTGATTAAAAGGAACACCAAATTGAATTTCCTATCTCCTTTGAAGCCAAAATTTGCCTATTTTGGAATTGTCGGGGTAATGAGCTAATTTAAGTTAAAATAGAAAGTAAACTTTGAATGGTTTTAGTTATTTTTAGGTATAAAGATGAGGTTTGGAAGAAGAGATGGAGAGAATTAAATGAGAGAAGTTAGGAAAGAAGAGGTCGCAACTTTTAGAAAAGGTTTATTCAGAACATTTTAGCCCTTAATTTAGCTGATTGATATAATTGAAAAATGTTTTAATTGATTTTGAATCGTTTATATTAATACTCATATTGTATTTTATCATTTTTTAATCTAAAAATGTGTAAATTAATTCTTCGATATATCTTTTACGTCATTGTTTAATAGAAAGATCAATTTAAATTTTCCATTTTTACCTAATGTAAAGAGATTTATTTGATCCTTTTTTTACAAAGGAAACAAACCTTTATAGTACTTTTACCATTTTAGATGCATATAATTGAAAAGTGAAATTGATTTTAGTCTAACTTTTGAAACTAATAACTCATTTTAAACCAAGAATAGTAGCCCAAATACTTAATATATAGTTTAATTTTTAACACTTTTTTTTAAATTTAAGTATAATCTTAATAATATATTTCAACATTTATGTAAATACAATTTTAATAATTTATTATCATATATATTGATAACTCTCATATTTAGAGTTATTTTAGTATAGTTTGCATGGTATTTTAGGAGCTAATTTTAGCATTTAGATTAGTTTTTTATTGCATTTTATAGTTTTTTAAATTAATTATGCTTATTTGAATTTTTCTTGTTTTTATCATTTTGAGAGTTAGTTCGAGTTTACTTGCTATTTTTCTTTCTATATTGCATGACTCAGATGAAGAATTGAAGACTTGGAGCGTGGAGCACAAAGTAGTGAACAGAAATCTTCACTCACCAGATTTAATTCAATGCGATGGAGCATGCTCTTCAATTCAAAAATTGTCGCAATAAGTAATCCGCTCCACTATAATTTTTGTGTTTGGTGGAGTGATGTGATTACAAACCCTAAAAGCAAAGAGTGATAAGATTTAAGAGAAAAGAAATGAGAAAAAGAGAAAGAAATCACTTGAAGGTTAAACAACAACTCTTTTACACTAAGGGAAACTTTAAGCTTGTAAAGACAAGAAGAAAAAGATATCTAGAGCACTAGGCATAAAATCTTCAACTATTTTTGCTCTAGATTATTTCTTCTGTCTTTTTTTTTTTGTTACTTTTTATTGATGCAAGTTTGTTTTGAATCTTTGTGTGGTTTTCTCTGTGGTTTTCTCAACTCATTATGAACCAAAACTCTATTTTCTTGGAACAATGATGTATCATATTATTTAGTTATTAATTTATTTTCTCTTCGTTTGTTTTGATCTTTACCAATTACTTATTCAATTATGTGCTTATTTAATCAACTTGTCTAATCACCAAGTTGCATTAATTTGATAGTCTTGATTTGTCTTGGAAGAGAAAATTAAGGTTTAGATCTAGACAGGATAGATTAGAATTAATTATAGTAGCTTGACGAACAAGTTAATTTGTGGCTAGGATAGGAATATACTTGATGCATAATCAACCCAATAGGTTTGTTCTTAGTGACTTTTCTCAACTTGCATAGCATAAGAATATAGCTAACAGGGAAAGGTCTAGTTAATGCCATAAAATTTTGGGTTAGTAATTACATAGATTGAACAATCAAATAAGAGTTAATTGATTAACTGGATGACGTGAAATTAGAGTTCCAAGTCTTTAAAATTGATTGTGAAACTTATAATTTTTCATTGTTCTAGCTTAATAAAATCTTCATAATTCGCTTAGTTTAATTTTAGTAGCAATTATTTATTTTCTTGATTTGAATTAGATAAAATTGAATAGTTGATACTCAGCAACTTAGAATTTGGTTCTCGTGGAAATAATATCTTACTATCACTTTATTACTTGATTCGGCACAAACACTTGCCTAATAAATTTTCAATAATCAAGTTTTGGCGCTATTTTTGGGTACAAAAATTTTAAGTTATATTTTTTCCAATATTAATTATATTCATCAGTGATGGGAGTTTTTATATATATATATTTGTTTATTTATGTTTAGGTATAAAAAGATTGATGTGAAGTCATGTCTTATTATGATTATGATTCATCATTTCAAAATTCTGGGCCAATGAATTATGCATCTAGGCAATCCTGTAGTACTTGGAACTAACCCTATGACCCTTATAATGCATTTAGGCAAGACCCTTATACTAATTTTTAATCTCAACCTTATTATTCTTGTAATTCTACCTTTGAACCTCATGGTTTAAACTTCTCTACCTTTTGTCCTAATGATTAGGTTTCTAGTTATACCTTAGCACAAGAATCAAAACCACAGAATTTAGATGAATAGGTTGTGGAAGTCATTAGTGATAATGATATTGGAACAGAAGAGGTCTTTGGAGAAGTAAAACTTGATTCTTTTAAGGTTGAAAACATGATTGAGATCCATAATGAAGAGGTTCAAGTTGAACAAGTGATCTTAGATAACATTAGTCTTGAACCTCTTAGAGTTGATACAGTGAATGTAGTAAAGGAAGAAAAGGGTTTTAACAGAAAAAGTGGTGCAAGTAGACAATTATCATGTTGAGTCTGAATTTATTGACTTTTTATTTGCTCCATATAACATTGAATTGAGTGATAAAAGCGAAGTTGTTGGATGTCCTATCAACAACATTTAGTTTCAACACTTGTTTTAGATAATGTAATGTATGCATCACCTAGTAATATTTATTTTGAAGGGCTAACACAACTTTTATACAATCATGCGAGTTAGAGGGTAGTCTATTAATGATCTAAAATAGTCATAATTGTTTATATTTATAAATTCTATCAATTTGATCTTTAAACATATAAATAAATATAAATAAAATTATATAATTATGAAACGTATAATATATAAATGCAAAATTTTTAAGCCATCTTATTGAATGCGAAATTAATAGGCACGATATTGGGAATGACTGAAGCTTCTGCAAACTTCTTTGTTTCCAACGTGGCGACTTCAGCTTTCTCAGCATCAAGAATTACCGAACTGTTAACCTTAATTTCCTCAAAATCACGTTCGTTAGCAAGCTTCGTAATTAATGATTAGTGGCGGAGTCTGAAATTTGTTTTGGTCGAAATTAAATTATATATTTTTATGATACTAAAATGTAATTTAATCATTTTAATAGCTTATTATTTTATAGTTTTAAATGATTAGATCAAATTTTTATCATTTTTAGAGGGTAAAGTACAATATTATTATTACTAATTTAAAATATTATAAATTATAAAGGATTTAAATTAAAAATTTACCATTTTAAGGAGTTAGTCTCCACTACACTCCACTACTGTTAATGACACTGATCTCTTAGAGTTAAAGAATTTAATTGAAGTCCAAATTTTTAGAAGTTAAAATTTTAGGTATAGTTTTTAGTAGAATCTGTCATCATTAATTGTGTTTTTTGGCCACTAATGTTGTTTTTGCTTCTTCCTTTTCCGTTTTCTCGTTACTGAAGGCACAAGTCACTAATCAAATAATATTGTTTAGTATCATGTTATTTAGATTCGGGTATGATTATTAGATACGAAGTATGTGTTGATACAAAATAATATAAATAATATTATATTTTATAATTTTTTGTAATATATAATAACCATTTAATTGCATTTATATTTAATTATATGTGTTTAAATATCAAGTTGATAGAATTTGTAAATATAGAGAGTTAAATTTATTGAATTATTTAGAGTTAAGATCAAAATAATAGAATGTGTAAGTATTGAAAATTATATGTGTTATTATACTAGATAGAAACAAGTCACGTTTTCACTTCCGTTAACCATTTAATGGATAGTGACTAAAATAGAAACGATCTAAAACGTAAATGAAAAAATTAAAAATTTTTATAGTTTGGTGACCAAAATAGAAACACGCTAATAGTTAAGTGACTAATTGAATAGTTTACCCTTTTACTTAATTGGCGTTACTTTACAAAATTACCCTCATTTGATCAAATATAATATTAATGTATTTTTTACATTTTCAATAATTTTTATTATTAATAAATATTAGGATTTTATATTTTATAATATTTTCAATAATTTTTATTATTAAAAATTATTTGAATTAATCCACGATGCATGGATTCCTCACATTTACATTTAAAAAATAACTTCTATATTAACTCAAGATTGTGAAGTTGTATGTTTAAAAAAAATTTGTGAAGATGTAAAATTTGCAAATTTTCCATTACATTATAGGCATAAACTGAAGTGTATTCATATATTTTTTGTGAAGATGTAAAATTTGTAAAAATTGTGAAGATGAAAAATTTGTAAATTTTCCTTATTCCTTATTACAAAAATTTTAGGTTAAATTATACAATTAGTCCTCATATAGTTTCGTTTTGAGCAATTTAATTTCTTTTATTTTCTTTTAACTTTTTGTTTAATTTCAAACAAAGAAAAGTTAAATGAACCTAAAAGAAAAATAAATTAGATTGCTCATAATGAAAAAAATATGGGGACCAATTTTATAATTTAATCTAAATTTTTTGTTTGAAATGATAATTTAACGTGTTACGTCAGCTTCACGTTACATCGTTAATGGCAATTAACGGTTCAGTGATTAAAATGTTATAGCACGATAACATAAGTGACTAAAACGTAACTTTTCAAATATAAATGACTAAAATATAACCTGAAAAAAATAAAAATGACTATTTTAATAGTTTACTATAAAAAAAGGCTAATTTATTGACTTTCCATGTTTATACTTATATAGCAATTGACTTTCCTTAAGTCAAAAAAGAAATTTCCTTCCCATCTGCGAACCCATCGATCTCTTCCCTTCCTGTAGAACTTTCAAAGCAAGACTATAATTTTGTTTTATTTTGTTAAATTATGTATTGACGTGAGATGTAAGATAAAAATAATGTTAACGTTTTAACTTACTCTATATCAGTCCAGCACTATGGATACGTAATTTCATTTTGTATAAACTAAGGCTTATATTTGACTGCAAATTTCTGATAGACTATTATCAATTAAATACATTTTGTGGAAATTTGGAAGAAACTTCTTTCTGCTTCATGTATGGGCACTATTTTTGTTTTACTAAGCTTACTCTATATATTTGGAGTTGCAAGCAATGGTTAGTACCATCGCAACCATGAAAAGTGTTACAATTACCTTATTCCCATTTCTTCTTGTCATTGTAGCTATCTGTTTTAGCTTTTGTGATGCCACATCCGATGTTCTTTGTATTGAAAGTGAGAGAAAAGCCCTTCTGAAGTTCAAGAATGATCTCGTTGACCCTTCAAACAGGTTGTCTTCTTGGGTTGAAGGTGGGGATTGCTGTAAATGGCTCGGTGTCGTGTGCCATAACACAACAGGCCACATCAACCAACTGCACTTGGCTGCTCCTCTTTCAGTGTCCCAATTTGATGCACCAGTTGATGAATGGGAAACTTACCATCCATCAAAGAACAATTCCACGCTAAGAGGGAAGATAAATTCTTCATTGCTGGAGTTGAAGCATCTCAGTTCCCTGGACTTGAGCAATAACAATTTTCGTGGCAACATCCCGAAATTTTTGGGTATGCTGGGGAGTTTAACATATCTTAACCTCTCTCATGCACAATTCCAGGGAGGAATTCCTCAAAACCTTGGGAATCTCTCAAAGTTGCAGTATCTTGATCTTGGAGGTAATGATCTCAAACCAAAAAGTCTTCAATGGGTTTCTGGACTTTCTTCCTTGCAGTACCTTGATCTGAGTGATGCGGATCTTCGTAAAGCAACGGATTGGCTAAAGGTAACATTCGAACATCCTTCATTGTTAGAGTTGCACTTGTCAGCTTGCAGTTTGGAAGATGATCCATCCCCGATCAGTGTCAATTCTACAAAATCACTGGTTGTTCTTAATCTTTCTAAGAATAACTTTTCTTCAGTACCTATGTCGATATTTGGACTTCATGGTCTTGTGTCCATTGATCTTAGTGGCAATTCGTTGGAAGGCCCAATTCCGGATTGCTTTAGGAACATCTCATTTCTTGAAGTTCTTGATCTTAGTAGGAACTCACTCAATTCATCCACACCCAACTCCTTGTTTAGTTTAAATCATCTTCAATTCCTTAATCTTTCGAGCAATGAAATTGATCAAGACATATCAGAAATCCTTCTGAGTTTGTCTAGATGTTGTTTGGATTGCTTAGAGTCATTGGATATGGCACATAACGATCTTTTTGGCCATTTAGTTGATCAACTTGGGCACTTTAAAAACCTAGCTCACTTATCGCTTACCGGAAACAATATTTCTGGTCACATACCATTGTCCATAGGGGAGTTATCACCTTTGAAGTTTTTTGATGTTTCAGAAAATCAATTAAATGGTACTTTTCCTCTATGTTTTGGACAACTGGAAAGTTTGGAAACTCTAAATTTGGGGTTTAACCTATTAGAAGGAGTTGTATCAGAAACACATTTTTCTAATCTCACCAGATTGACAACTCTAGAGGCATCACAGAACAGGCTGAGATTTGAACCGAACTCAAGCTGGATTCCCCCGTTTCAATGTCGAATTATCAAATTGAGTCAATGGCATCTTGGCCCAAAGTTTCCCCGATGGTTGAAATTCCAAAAGAATTTGTCTGTTTTAGATATCTCTTAAACAGGAATTTCGGATATCTTGCCCACTTGGCTTTTAAACTTGCCCACTCAATTTGAATATGTAAATCTTTCATGTAATCAACTTACTGGAGGGATTTCATACTTGAACGTGAGAGAAATTGTTGACTTGAGATCAAACCGATTCACAGGCCAATTGCCAAGAGTATTCCCAACTTTACAATATTTAATTTTGTCAAATAATTTATTTTCAGGTCCGCTTTTTGAATTAGTTTGCAATTCATTAAGAGGGGGACCGATGGAATGTCTTGCCATTGAAAGAAATTTTCTCTCTGGAGAAATCCCTGATTGCTGGAATCATTGGCGAGGTTTGGGTTACTTAAATTTGGAAAACAACAATTTGACCGGGAAAATCCCACCTTCTTTGGGACATTTAAATCTTTTAGTGCTAAACCTTCGTAACAATGGCATGTTTGGAGAATTACCATCTACGTTGCAACTTTCTACGAGTTTGATTATGCTTGATCTCAGTGACAATCATTTCAGTGGGAGTGTACCAGCATGGATTGGGGACAAACTCTCAAAACTTGAGATTCTAAGCCTTCGATCGAATAACTTTGATGGACACATTCCTCAAAAAATTTGTCAACTTCAATCTCTTCGGATCTTGGACCTTGGCCATAACAACATTTCAGGAGCTATTCCGAAATGTTTTAGTAATTTGAGTGCAATGGCTAACAAAGGCAACCAAAATACCTATATGTTTCAGTGGTCGAGTATCAGTACTAATAATTTCTTTTATTTGAGAGCATTATTAGTGCTGAATGGACGACAGGATGTATACAGTACCATACTAGGACTTGTTACGAGCATTTGCCTTTCAACTAATAGACTCATAGGAGAGATCCCAAAGGAACTTGGAAGTCTCGTGGAGCTACGGTCATTGAATGTATCAAGGAATCTCCTAATAGGAAATATACCGGACGAAATTGGCAACATGAAGCTGATGGAATCTCTTGATTTGTCGATGAATCAATTGACTGGTGAAATGCCTTCAAGTTTTTCCAATTTGAATTTCTTGAATCACTTCAATGTATCCTACAACAACTTGACAGGACAAATCCCAACAAGCACTCAGCTTCAAAGCTTTGGAAACCTTTCTTACATGGGCAATCATCTTTACGGACCTCCTCTCACTAAAAACCGCAGCACAAATCGTACTCCAACTGATGTTGCAAATAATGGAAGCAGAAGTGAAGGAAGTAACGTGAATTGGCTTTATGTCAGCATAGTTCTTGGCTTTGTAATGGGATTTTCGGGTGTAGTGGCTCCCTTGTTTTATATCAAGTCTTGGAGGCATGCATACTATCGAAAGTTAGACCATATTGGTCGAAAGCTATATATGTCTTTGGGATACTATAGGTAGGTAGCTTGATGGGAAAACAACATATAGTTAAATTTTGTTTGTGTTTGTAATTTATTATAAAGGATTCGAATGTCAGATCTATTAAATGTCACATTTTAAAAGGGATTACATGAATCAATTAATCTAAACTTCGAGTTTGGATTTAATACTCACCACGTGATTCATGTTTTCCCTTTTACAAAAATAAATGACATTTCAAGCTTGTATAATTTTTTGACATGTGTGCTTGTGTTTAATTCTATGTCAATAATGAAAATGTTGCTGGGTTAAAAGAGTGCAATAACGAATATGAGTAAGATTTGATTAAGTTTGAAAAATAAAACGAATACGACATTTATTCCCATAGAAATGGAACAACATTTGACGCTGCAAGAGGGGGACAACATCATTCATTTCTGCAACAATGAATCCTTAAACTCTTTTATTCAACTTTATCAAAATTTCTATGTAATACTTTTAAAGTGTCCAAAATTTTTAAAAGAGATTACATTAAAAATTTTAATCCAACTTCAAGTTTAGATTTAAATTATATTTAAAAGAGTGTAGTAGAGTATTTTATATATAATATTATAGATAAAGGATAGAGGTACATAATACGAGCTCTATTAAATGAACGCTTGATAATAATTTTAATCATCGCTTCATTCAAATTAAAAAAACATTACAAAAAACTATTCAGAGATATACCCAAGCCCCATTAGAGGCTTTACAAAAATTTGAAGGCCATTGTCAAAATTTACTGTCATTTTTACTAGCATATCAGCATCTTTGTTGAGTTCTCTTGAAACATGATGAATTAACTAATACATCATTTTAGCTAAAATAATCAGATTCTTCTGATCAAAGTGAAATTCGAACTCTTTATAAAACTGCTCAATAAAACTTATACCATGACTGAAAATTACCTTAAAAAACCCCATTAATCATAACCCAACAACTATTGAATTTATTGACAAATTAAGTGGAGCATAATCGACTCAACTATTAAACTAATTGATGATGCGGTCATTGAAAGCACCAAAAATATCCTATTCCCTGTAAAATAGTAAAAATAATAGTAAAGGGGAAGTAGGGTCGAATCCTCAGAGACCAGATTATACGAATGCTCGTTTCTTGAAATCCTAGACAATTTCTTGGCCAAGAAAACATGCATTCTTGAAAAATAAAAAATAGAATTAAAAATCTGGGAAAAATAAAAACAGAATTTAAAGTGAATTGAAATTGTAAAATTAAATAGATTGCAGAAATTAAAATGGAAAAATAATAAACAAAGTTTGAAAATAAAGAAAGTTTCTTATGTGGCGAGATTCTAGCCTCTGGTTGTCTCGTTCTGCCTTGGGTTCAATCCTTGACTTTTAAGTAACCCTTCTCGAGCAGGATAAACCAGTTATAGTGGAAGAGGATGCCTACGACCACCAGCTCCAAGGATTTAGACTTAAAATTTGGCAGAGCCTGACTCTAGCCAATAATCGCTTTTGTGGGACTATCTCCTGCTAGATCATCACTTCCCAACGGCGAATACCACGCCATTTTGTCTCTTGGATTCGCCAACCTCTGATGCAGAAAGCCAACGAACTGACTGTGCAATCTTCCCAAAACATACAAAGCGGCCGTTCCTTACACAAGTTGAAAAGATCACCTATTAAGGGACATGGACGGAAGCGTCAGCCCCGTAATGCGGAGAAGCGATGAATACCATGTTGAGAAGGCTAAGCGCGGGTTCTAAGCCTCATGAACCTTTTTGGGGAATTTTGACAACCTTCGACTAGATTGGTTTAGTGGTTCATGATTTTAGGGACAGAAATAAATAAAATAGGTATGGGATTTTTATTGAAGAAAATATGGAGAGAACAAAAGTCAGAGTTTTTGGGAGAGGGAGTGATTACACGAAAAAGAGATGTCAAATATGCGCCACTCCATCTCTTATTTATAGTACTAGAAAACCTAGTCTATTCTTAATAAAATTGTAAAAGATAAATACAAATAAATAAAGATAAATGAAAATAAATCCTAAAATTAAATCTAACTAAAAATCCTTAATAATTATCCTAATATAATTAAAATTAAAATAGAGTCTTGCGTTATAAAATCTCTTCTTTTGCATTTTAGTCCTTGGATCTTCCATGTTTTCATTTTTAGCACCACTTCTCTCTTTCTTTGCATGTTGGCCCATTATATCTTCAAATTCGTACTTTTTTCCTTTAAATTTCCTATCGCCTCCAATTTAGTTCCTAAAAGATAAAAGACCACAAAATAATCTAAATTAGTAGGATCATACTCAAAATAATCATGCAATTAGCACATAAAATATGTCGTTCTAGAGTATTATCAAATCCCCCCTACTTAGCCCATGCTTGCCCTCAAGTATGGTTCGTGTCCACTGCGAAAATTAAATTCTACCATGAAAGAAATACTACTCCAAAGTTTTATAAAAACTAGTCAAAATGCATGTGAAAAATAAAGAGAACCCTTAGCTTGCTTTAAGTAAAATTGAAAAAAAAGTATTCCAATTAACACACACAAAAATTAAGATCAACTTGGATTATTTCATGAAAATTAGGTAATTTACCAAACCTATCAAGACACCCTATTCGTTTCTACCTTTAGTCCTCACACTTTATTAATATGTCTTTTTTTTTCTTTTTTTAATAGAATTTTAATTTTTATATTTATTTTTACTTAGGAATATATTGAACCTTTTGACGCGAAGAGAGTTGACAGCCAAGCACCCCACCCCGGTTACTCAGCCCAATATACTCCTAATTTTTATTTTTCTTAAGAACATATCGAACATTTTGACGCAAAGAGAGATGATAGCCAAGCACCTCACCCCGGTTACTCAGCCCAACACATTCTTAAAAATTAATTCTGGTTAGCGGAGTTTTACCTAACACATCACACAACTTTTTGACGCGAAATAGGATGACAACCCAAGCACCCTACCCTGGTTACTCAGCTAGTCACATCTTAAACTGCACTCATAACCACAGAAACATTATTATCATTATTAAACGAAATTTTAATTTTGGAGGACTTAGGAAAAACAATCAAGTGTCAAAAATAAGTTTCAGTAACCACCTTAATAGTCATGAACATATTTTAAGCATGTAATTGTATTAAGTGTCCTCTTGAATTTAGACTTAATCAAATTTACCAAAATCAAGATAAGGTTAACTCCATTAATCATAATCATTTAAACTAAAAGAAATAAAACAGTGGAGATGAAATCTATCAAGCAAAATCATAATTAACTCAGTAGATAAGAATCATGCATTGTGGGTTAAACAGTGGGCAAGTCGTGGTCAAATTCTTGGGCATGAAAAGAAGCAGAATATTCTTTAAAAAAAATTATATGGGCAGCAACAACGAAATCAGCATCTAAAACAAAAAAAATAATGAGGACATTCCCCCTACTTAAAACACATAGTCCTCGATGTGAAATAAATAAATAAATAGGTAGAAGAAAAGTTTAGAAAAACTCCCCGTGTAGTTATTGTCGTTCGTGTATTATGGTAATGAGTTCTTCCTATTATTGCTTCAATTTACCTAGACAAAAGAAGAGAATTTTATTAATATTTTAAAATAAGAAAAAATAAAATAATAAGAAAAAATAAATAAAAATAAAATAAACTAAAATAAAATAAAAATTAGGTTGTCTCCTAATAAGCGCTTGTTTAACGTCGCTAGCTTGACGCCGTGAATGGTTCTATAGTGGTTTTAACTGAATTTTTTCGACCGTCTGGGCCTGAAAATTTTCGTAAAATGGCTTTAACCGTTGGCCATTGACTACGAACCGCTTCCCTATTTCTTCACTCTCTATTTCAACTGCACCATGTGTGAATACTTGGGTCACAATAAAAGGTCATTGCCATCGAAATCGAAGCTTATCTGGGAATAGCTTTAATACGGAGTTATAAAGCAAAACTTTTTACCCTACCGAGAAATGCTTCTGAGCTATTTTCTTATCATGAAAAAGTTTTGTTTTATCTTTATAAATGCGAGCATTCTTGTAGGCATCATTACGAATTTCCTCCAATTCATAAATGTCCAATTTCCTTGCCTTCCCTGCGTGCTCTAACTCCATCTTACATTGTCGAATAGCCCAATAAGCTTTGTGCTCCAGTTCTACTGGTAGATGATACGCTTTGCCAAAAATAAGTCGATATGGGGTCATGCCGTTCGATAGGCCCAAAGCGCGTCATTGAGCCGAAGACTCCAATCCTTTCGGTTGGGCCGAACTATTTTTTTCCAAAATGGACTTGATCTCCCTGTTCGAAATCTCTGCTAGGCCGTTTGTTTGGGGATGGTAGGCTGTTGCTATACGATGATGAACTCCATATTTTGATAATAGTGCCTCCATGACCTTGTTGCAAAAGTGGGTACCACGATCACTGATCAAAGCTCGAGGTGTGCCAAACCTAGAAAAAATAGTTAGTTTTAGAAACTTCACAACAGTTTTAGCATTATCATTGCAAGTAGGCTTTGCTTCTATCCACTTAGAAACATAGTCTACTGCAAGAAGTATATATACGTTTCCAAAAGAAGAAATAAAAGGGCCCATGAAATCGATTTCCCATACATCAAAAATCTCACATACATGAATTGGGGATAGGGGCATTTGATTTCATTTAGTGATGTTACCTGTATGTTGGCATTTATCGCAAGACTTACAGAAGTTATATGCTTCGCGAAAAATTGTGGGCCAATATAGCCCACACTCCAATACCTTGTGAGTTGTTCGTTTAGGGCCGAAGTGACCTCCACAAGCTTCTGTATGACAAAAAGTAAGATAGAGGTTACCTCGATTTCTGGAACACATCGTCTTATTATCTAAACTGAACAGTGTTTCCACAAGTATGGGTCGTCCCAAATGTAATACCGAGCTTTCTGTCTAAGCTTGTCTTTCACGGAACGTGCTAACTCAGTAGGTAACGATCCTGTGGTTAAGAGATTAACTATATCCGCATACCATGGATAGTGAGCCTCAGTCGAAAATAAGCTTTCATCAGGGAACTCATCCTTTATAGGAACATCATCAAATGGAGTTTTTATCCTACTCAAGTGGTCAGCCACCAGGTTTTCACATCCCTTTTTGTTACGAATTTCGATGTTAAATTCTTGGAGCAGTAAAATCCATCTAATGAGCCTTGGTTTCACTTCCTTCTTTGCAGTCAAGTACCTAAGAGCTGAATGGTCAGAAAAAATAATCACTTTAGATCCCAATAAATAAGATTGAAATTTATCTAAAGCAAATACAACTGCTAAGAGTTCTTTTTCCGTAGTGGTGTAGTTGCTTTGTGCAGCATTTAGGGTTTTTGAGGCATACGAATGACATGAGGCTCTTTGTCTATCTTTTGCTCTAACACGACCCCCACACTACATTCACTTGCGTCGCACATGATTTCAAAGAGGTAGTTCCACTCTGGTGCTTGCACTATAGGAGTGGTCACCAACTTCTGCTTGAGTGTATCAAAAGCCTCCTTACATTTTGGGCCGAACTCAAATTTCCTATCTTTCTGCAATAACTCGCATAATGGTTCAGCCACTTTTGAGAAGTTTTTTATGAAACGCCTGTAAAATCCTGCATGGCCAAGAAGAGAACGAATTTCCCTTACAGTGGAGGGATATGGCAAAGAATTAATAATGTCAATTTTAGCCTTATCGACCTCAATTCCCTTGGCAGAAACTATATGACCTAGAATCAGACCCTTGTCTACCATAAAATGACACTTTTCTTAGTTCAAGATAAGATTAAATTCTATACACCTATTCAAAATTATCGTGAGGTTTTTAAGGCATTCATCAAAACAATTTCCATACACAGTAAAATCATCCATAAAAACTTCAATAATTTTCTCCTCATATTTAGAAAATATACTAATCATGCATCTCTAAAATGTGGTTGGTGATTTACAAAGTCCAAATGGCATCCTTCTGTATGTAAAAGTATCGAATGAGCATGTAAAAGTGGTCTTTTCCTAGTCCTCTGGTGCTACTGGAATTTGGAAGAAACCTGAGTATCCATCAAGACAACACAAGTGAGTTTTACCTGATAAACGTTCAAGCATTTGATCTATAAAAGGAAGAGGGAAATGATCTTTTCTAGTGTAAGAGTTCAACTTTTTGTAATCAATATAGACACGCAACCCATTTTGTACTCAAGTTGGTACCAAGTCACCTTCGGCAGTTTTCTTTACTGTCACACTCATTTTCTTGGGCACGACTTGAACCGGACTTACCCATCTACTGTCAAAAATGGGGTAGATTATGTCAGCATCCAGCAGCTTGATTATCTCCTTTTTTACCACCTCCATCATATTCGGGTTTAATCGCCTTTGGGCTTCTCGCCTCGGTTTTGCATTTCCCCCCAAGTAGATGCTGTGTGTGCACGTCAAGAGGCTTATTCTTTTCAAATTGGCAATGGTCCAGCCAATGGTGTCCTTATGACTTTTCAGTACCTAGATCAAACTTTCTTCCTCGAGCTTAGAGAGTTTGTTGGAAACTATGATTGGTAGGGTATTACCTTTACCCAAAAACGCATACTTAAGATGTTCAGGAAGTGGTTTCAATTCCAATTCTAGAGCCTGCACAACAGAAGGTAAAAGTTTAGTATTTGATGGAGACAATAACTCATTAACAGATTCATAGTCATCAGATATAAATTCAGATTTATCTTCATAAATCGACTTAAAAGTTCATCTACTAATGAGTCAATTATGTTGACACGATTTACAATCAAAATTTCACTTGGATAACCAATGGCGTTGTAATAGGCCCATTTCGCCCGAGCCCATTAGAATAAAAAATAGAAATTAAAAAACCAAAAATAAAAAAAAGTAAAAAAAACACAAATAAAAAGTCCAAATACCAATGTCCTTTTACAAATTTTTAGGCCCAGAAAAAGAGTGTATACCAGCCCTAATACCCAAATTCATAAACCCTTAGCCCGTATAGCCCAAATTCAAAAGGAATTCCAGCAGCCAAGCACCAGAAGCTTCTGGAACATGCCAGAACAGTGCCAGGGGGTTGGGTCTCACGAGCGGTTTCCTCGCACGGCTTCTTTCATGCGTGCCTCTCCCCGCTCCTCCGTATGGATGATTCTGTAAAGAATATACGAGAAGGAATAAGACTAACAGAATATGCAAAATGACAGTAGGAAATATTTTTATTTTCCACTATTTTATTCTGTAAATTTAGGCTATAAAAAGCCCTCGTTTGTACCCTGTATTTTGGCTACGCAGACTGTATGCATATACACGCACAGAATAGAAAAAAAAGCAATTAAAAATTTTACAAAGGTGATCTCAAGTTTTCTTTCATTCTCTCTTGTAATTTCTTTTTTCTTGTTTGGTTTAGATCGTCTTTTAGTAGGTGAATCGACTCCAATGAGATCCCGAATACTTTGAGATACAAAAGCAGGGGCGAGGGGTCGAGTGGTGTTGAATCTCTATTTTATGAACCTTTCTTCGTTTTTTAAAAAAAATGTGTGAGATTCGAAGTTTTATTTTTCTCAAGTAAAAAAAAAAAGAGAAAGAAAATACTTACTAAACTCCTCAAGGCGTGGTCGAGCACCTACAGCAGCAGAATCGGGAATTGTTTTGCGCGCCGCTGGACACCAAATCTGATGGTGATTCGGCTGCTTGCAAAAGGAACCCTAGCAAATTTAATTTTAAAGCTACTGGTTTTTGTTAAAATGGATGGCATTTGAAAGGAAAGGAAGGGAAAAAGGGTTTAAAATGGTCTGAAATACTAAATGGCGCTGTCCATGACCATAAAGGTCCGTGCGTTGGCCCGAATAGTAAAATGGATCTACGCCATGTTGTATGAATGGTGAAATTGCCTGTCGGATCCTCCCCTTGCGCACAGCCCTCAATTTGCGCCCAATTTGCCTGCTAGTTTGTGCGTTGTTTCAATTGGATCCGCGATTCATTGCTGCATGGTGTGCGCGAGATATTTACAAATCCAGTCCCTATATATTTACACGTGTTGTGCATTGATCCATTTTATGGTTACTTTATTTACGAATTATCCTTCTTATCTTGTTGCAGTTTTAATTGGGTCTTATATTTGTACAATCAGTTAATCTAAAATACATTAAATATGTGTATGCCTTAATCCATGTTAATAATTTTGTTTGTTACATTTGTACAATTATTTTTAGATTGTTTTTTTTCGCATCATGTATCCTATTTCTTTAAATATTTTATATGTATTTGTATACTAATCATTCTTTTTAGTTTTTTTTTATAATAACTATTGTTTTGCATGTTGTAAAATTCTTTTTATATTACATTGTTTTAATACCTTATTAATGAGAGTTGTCAATATATTCATATATAAATTATTTAAAATATTTCTTAACTTATGTTTAATTTACATGTCTTTATGTACATATGATACAGTTTTGGAAATCCATCTTTGTATTTATAAATTGTTATTTTAAATGTGTCTCCATATTATGTTATCCAAGTATGTTATTTAGTATTTCTTTTAAGTATTTTTGAGCAAAATGGTATGTATATAATTTTCGAATTTCACATGTGTTTATTTTATACATAAGCTTTTAAATAAAAAATCTATCATGTGTGTAATACCTTGCCATGCATTATTATTTCTTCATATTTAGTATATTATTTAAATTATTATTAAACATATATTTAGTACTTATATTTAATTTACATCCATTATTAAAGCTATGATATTCTTATACATATAATTTTTAATAAACTTGTATATAATTGTGCTTTTAAATTTATTACGTATATAATTTATGATAAAATTAGGTTAATCTTATAATTCATATTTTAATTAAAATGATATTTTGACATGCAATTATTTCTAACATTTCCTCACATGTATATAACCCATATTAAATTATTTTTACTATAGTACATGTTATTATTTTCATCTAACTTCATGTAAATATTTTTCTATGTATATATCCTATTTTAAAGTTATTTATGTGTATAATATATTTCTTTTCAGAATCATATTTTAAATCATACCACTTATTTATTGTATACACTTATATATGATCCTTATGTATTTTTTTATATATATATATTTTGTTACCTATATAACTTAAATATTTACTTTGTTTCTTTCATACATTATCAATTTCATTTTTTTTCAAACAATTATACCCAATTTTACTTGTATATGAATCATACATTGTTTAAGTTATCATGTGAATTATCAATTTTTGGAATGAATTTGTGTTTTAAATCTTCCATATATAATTTGATTTGAACTTTGTATTTTATAATAACTATTTCAATAAACATATATCCCAAGTTTTATGCAAACTTGTCAACTTATATATATATATTATATGATCATTAATTCATCATTTTGTTTCATACATATTTTTGTGCATCATTTTATTTTGTATTATGTTAATTATCATGTATATTATTTTTATATTAATTATTCATTATCCATGCTTAAAGAATTTTTGGTTACATTATACTTGGAATAATTGTTAGATGTATTAAGTGAGGTTGTACTTTGTGTATATTATTTCATATTAATTAACCCCTTTTATATATATATACGTTTTGTTGCAATGCATTAAATATTTCATTTATTTTAAAACAAATAAACGTATTTTTTAGCAAATTTCCAATTTTCTACCATTCAAAAAATTTCTGAAATAAGGCAATATCTAATATTTGGAGAACTCGGAAAATCGTGCTCAATCGTACTGGGTATGACTTTTTCGGTGAACTAAATATTTGGATAACCTTTTATAATTTAGTATACGAGTTTTCAAAAGTCAAAATTCAATCTTTTTTTAAAGGTATAAAGGATCATATTCAATCGTGCTGGGTATGATACCGCATATATTTGAAACGAGAGAATTTTGACCACTAATTTGAACTATTCAAACATTTAAAAAAAAGGAATCATATTTTGGAAAATCTCTTCTTTTAAACAACCTTTTGGCATAAGGATAGCATCGAATCAATTTGGTACCAATTTTTGGGCGTAATGAGGGTGCTAACCCTTCCTCATGCGTAACCGACTCCCGAACCCCTTTTTTTATTTTTCATAGAATAAAATGTTTTAGTAGGTGACCCAATCACACCTCAATCAAAAGATTGGTGGCAACTCCACATTTTTGTTTTCAAAAGTCGATCCCCATTGTTTCAAAATAAAAAGGGTTTCAACAGGTGTCATAAACATTAAACTTCACGATCTCCCCATCAAATTCCATCGTAAGAGTTCTGCTTCGAACGTCGATCTTAGTGCTAGCGGTACTAAGGAAAGGTCAGCCCAACAGGAGGTTCGAAGATCCAGTTGTGTTATCCTCCTCCATCTTTATCACATAAAAATCTGCAGGGAAAATAAGTTCGTTAACTTTTACCAGTACGTCCTCGAAGACTCCTTCGGGGTGCACAACAGACTTGTCTGCCAACTGAATTATAACACCTGTTTTCGTCAGAAAACCCGCGTTAAGTGATTCATAAATAGAATAAGGCATAACATTTATGGAGGCCCCTAAATCACACATGGCCTTCTTGATCCCCAAATGACCTATTTTGCATGGCATAGCGAACATACCCCTATCTTTGCATTTTGCCGGGATTTTCTGCTGTAGCACTGCGGATACATTCTCACCAACACTTACCTTTTCATTACCTGTTAGTTTTTGTTTGTTGGTGCAAAGCTCTTTGAGGAACTTGGCATGCCGCGGAATCTGTCTGATGGCATCCAACAGTGGTAAATTGATCTCGACATTCCTGAATGTTTTGAGGATTTCCTTGTCTTCCTTACTTTTTGATACTGATTTAATCGTCCTAGGAATGGAGGTTAGATTTTAGGCAGAGGAGGTTTCACTCGGGCCTATTCATCGTCTTCGGGTTTTTCCTGGGTGATTTCTTGGCCAAGATTTTTGCCAGGAATTGGTTCCAACACCTTTCCACTTTGCAGCGTCACTGTATTTGCGTTTTGCCTCGGGTTTGGTTCTATTTGTGATGGCAGGTTCCCTGGAGAGTTCAACCTCTCAATTAATGTGGTCAACTCCCTTATAGATGCCTCAGTTTTCTGTTGGAAATCCTTCGTCTCTCTTTGGAAATTAAGAGTTTGCTGTTGAAAATTAAGGACATTAGCTGTTAATTTATTGACCATGGTTTCTAGAGAATTACCTGAATCTCGAGGCTGTTGTGGAAACCGGTTTTGGTTTGACTGATTAAATCGTGGGTTGGCCCCATAACTCAAGTTAGGGTGATCCCTCCATCCTGGGTTGTATGTATTAGCGTAAGGGCCGTATCGCCTTTGTGGTGACCCAGGAAAATTTCCCACAGCATCTAAATGAGCCATAGTATCATCATTCAAACTAGGACACGCATCAGTTGTATGTTCAGGGGTAGCACATATTCCGTATAATCGGGCTGTCTTTGCTTTTTCTGCAACAAGAGAATTCAAAATATTAGTAATTCTATCAACCTTATCTTCTAAGGTCGAATTACTTAGCTGGTGAACCCTTCTAAGGGGTTTAGGATTGACTCAAAATTGCTGAGAATTTGCAGCCATTGTGGAGATTAAGTCTCTTGCTTATTGTGGGGTCATGTTGACCAACGCTCCTCCACTCGCAGCATCTACCATATTCATCTCCATAGGTTTCAAGCCTTCATAAAAGTATTGGAGCAAAGGCTGTTCCGTTATACCGTGTTGTGGGCAAATTGCACATAACTTCTTAAATCGCTCCCAATAGTCGTACAAAGACTCTGCGTCTTTTTGCCTTATTCCCACGATTTCTCTTCTTAACTCAGCTACACGCGACGCCGGGAAAAACCTTTTAAGAAAAAACGAGACAGATCAGCCCAAGTCGTTACAGATCCATAAGGTAAATAAAATAACCATTCCCTAGTAGAATCTGCTAAGGAAAAAGGAAAAGCACGCAATTTAATTTGGTCCTCAGTTACCCCTTGAAGTTTCATATTAAGGCAAACCATATGGAATTATTTCAAATGCTTGTGGGGATTTTCGTTCTATAACCCCCGAAAGGTTGGCAGTAGTTGGATCAAGCCTGACTTTAATTCAAAATCAGTATCCATAGTAGGATACGCGATGCATTGTGGCGGTTGTTCCGTCGGTGCTTCGGCCAGTTGCCGAATTGTTTGAGCCATAGGTTGAGGTGAAAAATTAGGGTTTACGTTAACCCTAGCGTTAAGCACTTCTTCTGGGGAATCGACTTCAATTTTTTCGCCTTCAAAAGTTTGAGTAGGGTTTTCGTTAACCCTAGACTCTACTTTGTCATCGATTCTGATTTTTGGCGGTGGATTACTTTGAGTCCCAACCACCGTTGACTACTTTTTCTTTAGCTTTGTTTCCTTGCGATTAGCTCTCGTAATCTTTTCAATCTCCGAATCAAACGCAAGAGTCCCTGGAGCAGATCTGGTCATAAGAAACAAAAAACAAAATTAATACGTTACCGATCCCCGGCAACGGCTCTAAAATTTATGCGGTCATTGAAAGCACCAAAAATATCCTATTCCCTATAAAATAGTAAAAATAATAGTAAAAATAATAGTAAAGGGGAAGTAGGGTCGAATCCTCAGGGATCGGATTGTATGAATGCTCGTTTCTTAAAATCCTAGACAATTTCTTGGCCAAGAAAACCTGCGTTCCTAAAAAATAAAAAATAGAATTAAGAATTTGGAAAAAATAAAAATAGAATTTAAAGTAAATTGAAATTGTGAAATTAAATAGATTGCAGAAATTAAAATGGAAAAATAATAGACAAAGTTTGAAAATAAAGAAAGTTTCTTATGTGGCGAGATTCCAGCCTTCGGTTGTCTCGTTCCGCCTTGGGTTCAATCCTTAACTTTTAAGTAAGCCTTCTCGAGCAGGATAAGCTAGTTATAGTGGAAGAGGACGCCTACGACCACCAGCTCCAAGGATTTAGACTTAAAATTTGGTGGAGCTTGACTCTAGCCAATAATCACTTTTGTGGGACTATCTCCTGCTAGATCATCACTTCCCAATGGCGAATACCACGCTGTTTTGTCTCTTGGATTCGCCAACCTCTAACGCAGAAAGCCAACGAACCGACTGTGCAATCTTTCCAAAACATACAAAGCGGCCGTTCCTTGCACAAGTTGAAAAGATCACCTATTAAGGGACATGGACGGAAGCGTCAGCCCCGTAATGCTTAGAAGCAATGAATACCTTATTGAGAAGGCTAAGCGCGGGTTCTAAGCCTCATGAACCTTTTTGGGGAATTTTGACAACCTTCGACTAGATTGGTTTAGTGGCTCATGATTTTTGGGAAAGAAATAAATAAAATAGATATGAGATTTTTATTGAAGAAAATATGGAGAGAACAAAAGACAGAGTTTTTGGGAGAGGGAGTGATTACAGAAAAAAGAGATGTTAAATATGTGCCACTCCATCCCCTATTTATAGTACTAGAAAACCTAGTCTATTCCTAATAAAATTGTAAAAGATAAATACAAATAAATAAAGATAAATAAAGATAAATAAAAATAAATCCTAAAATTAAATCTAAATAAAAATCCTTAATAATTATCCTAATATAATTAAAATTAAAATAGAGTATTGCGCTATAAAATCTCTTCTTTTACATTTTAGTCCTTGGATCTTCCATGTTTGCATTTTTGGCACCACTTCTCTCTTTCTTTGCATGTTGGCCCATTATATCTTCAAATTCACACTTTTTTCCTTTAAATTTCCTCTTGCCTCCAATTTAGTCCCTAAAAGATAAAAGACCACAAAATAATCTAAATTAGGAGGATCATACTCAAAATAATCATGCAATTAGCATATAAAATATGTCGTTTTAGAGTATTATCAATTGACAATTTCATGTCTTTTAAGCAACCAAAGGAAACAAAGATTAAAAGTATAGAGCGGAAAAATAAACTCAAACTTCAAAAAGATAATATTTATTAATGAAAATGGTATGAAAGCTATTGAATTAAAAATATATTAGTGATGGCTTTTCTTCTTTGCTAACTTTATATAATGAACAAAATATTAACAAGTAAACAGAGCATAACGTGGGAGTGAGAGTTACTACATAGACTTTGTTGACTTGAGGAATTTTTAAAAAATAAATTCATATTAGTGTAACTAATACTTCAATAACCTTCATAATCATATGAAAATTAAATGTCATATGAGCACACAAATATATAAATATTATTCAGAATTCACAATATAAAAATTTTAAAAATAAATTAAAGGTGTATATATAGACCAAATATTTCAATGCATGGAAATATTCAACGGACTATAAAATAATTCTTGTGGAAAATTCAAGTTGGAAATTTGGGGTCTTGGAAGAAAGTTCGTTCTATCTGAGGATAATATTCTTTTGCTTCTTATTTTTTTTACAAGGTTTAAACTACTTCTAACTCATTTTCAATCCTTAAATAATTAATATTTAATTGATATTTTTTATTTTAAAATTATTTGCAAAGATGAGAGATTAAATAATATAATATCATAGTAAAATGAAGTACAGACAGACTGTAACATATGATGCCACATCAGTGTTTGACATCCTACGTAAGCACTTAAAGTTTTATCCAATTCTATTCAAATTGACAAATGATAAAAAAAATTGAGAGATAAATAAAGCGCAATAAAATAGAAAAAGCTAAATTGAGTTTTTACCATAATTTTAATCAATATTCATTCTCAACAATTTGCTTAATTTTAATCAATTATACATCAAAATTTGATTTGGTTTAACCAAAATATAAATTTAACAAAAAAAATAAACTCATTCAATTTTTATTTGTGGATGGGCATAAAATACTAAATAATGTCATTTCAACAATGAAAAGTTTGAAGCCTAATTTACTCTACATAAAAGATTAGAGTCGAAGTTGACTAAAGACATAAAAGTCGAGGATTAAATATATTAATATGCCTTATATATAGAATATCAAAATAAGCATCTAACATCACAATTTTAATAAAGACTCATTTGTTTATAGTACCTAGATCAATTTACCTATTTTTGTAAAAGGCTCAAAATATAATCCGAGATTTAGTTCAGCAACTGCTAAAATACTTTTACCTATAATACTCTTGTGTGTCTAGTACTAATTTTATTTTAAAATGTTTTCATTTTTGCTTTTGTTTTGCCTAAAATCAGGCTTTTCTATCATGCCCATCACTAGGGAAAAAGAAATTTTACTAAATGAGAGGCCAGCATGATTTTTTTTGAATTCCTCACAAAATTTTCTAGAAACACATAAATTTAACAAGGTATGCTAGATTTGTAAATTGTTGAAGTTAATAGCTGCACAAAAGTTAGTAAAAATTCTCCCTGTTGCACTCTTTAACCCAACAACATCTTCATATTGAAATACAGTTAAACACAATCATACATTATCAAAACATACTTTCAATAATTTATACAAGCTTGAAATGACATTTATTGTTGCAAAAGGAAAAACACCAATCATGTACTGAGTACTAAATCTAAACTCATAATTAGACATGCTTTTTTCCTGCCTTCAAACTACATTCGTATAGTAGCTCGAAACACATACAGCTTTCGACTAACATGGTTCAACTTTTGATAGTATGCATACCTCCAAGACTCGATGAAAAACAAGGGAGCCACTAGACCCCAAAATCTCATTACAACGCCAATAACTATGTTGATATAAAGCCAATTCACTTTACTTCGTTTATCGCTACCTCCATTATTTGTAATATCAGTTAAAAAACCTTTTGTGGTGCAATTCTTTGTGAGAGGAGGTCCGTAAAGATAATTGTCCATGTAAGACAAGTTTTCAAAGCTTTGAAGTTGAATGCTTTTTGAGATTTGTCCCGTCAAGTTGTTGTAGGAGACATTGAATTGATTCAAGAAATTCAAATTGGAGAAACTTGGAATGATTTCACCATTCAATTGATTCATCAACTGTTAAATATGACTCCTATTTTCAGTCAAATTTGAAAAATAATCTTTCAGTTAAACTCTGTTTACTTGTTTCAATCAAACACTGATTAAGTTAGATTATTTTATTATTATTTGACCTATGAATTTAGCCTATAAATAGGCTCTTTTACAACCTTAGAAAAATACACCCGTTAGAAATTAGAACTTACAACACATTTAGAGAATTTTGTATTTACGTTTTGAGGGTTCTTTGTTTTCGGGTTTTCGGGGTTTAGTCTTTATCTCTATCTTTTGTACTCTTCGTTCTTTTGCCATTATAGTAAAATTATCTTTGCCCGTGGTTTTTTTATCCTCTTTGGAGGGGTTTTTCCACGTTAAATTTGTGTGTTTAATTTCTCAATTTATTCCACTATTTTTATTGTTCGTTGCTTTATCGGATCGATCCTAACAAGTGGTATCAGAGTTAGTTCAATTTTCATAGATCAGCTCATTCAGAGATGACAACAACAAGGTTTGAAATTGAGAAGTTCGATGGTGAGACAAATTTCAATCTCTGGCAAGTTCGGATGATGGCAATTCTAGTTCAATCCAGTTTGAAAATGGTTGTTACCGGGAAAAAGCTTGAGAATCTAAATAAAACAGAATGGGAAGAGCTTGATGAAAAGGCTTTGTCTGCAATCCAGTTGTGCCTCGCGAATACGCTATTGCAGGAGGTATTGATGGAGAAGACCTCATCTGCCTTGTGGAAAATGTTAGAAACTCGTTATGTGACTAAGTCTCTGGCTAATCGTTTAGTGTTGAAACGACGTCTATTTACGTTTCACATGAACGAATGTGAGCTTTTTAGAGATCACATCAGTCAATTAATTACTCTTTTAAATGATTTAAATAACGTTAAGGTTCACATTGATGATGAAAATCAAGTTATGCTATTATTGTGCTCTTTACCTAATTCATACAAGTCTTTCAGAGAGACCCTGATTTATGGCAGAGACAAACTCTCGTTTGAAGATGTGAAGGGTCATTTGTTGAGTAGAGATAAACTCGATAATGAGTTTCATTTGGATAGCAAGACAAATAGGCAAGCTTCCGTTTTGGTAGTATCAAAGAAACGAGACAAAATGTGTTACTATTGTAAAAAGTTAGGTCACGTCAAAGCAGATTGTTATAAATTACGAAATAAAAGAACTACTTAGAGTAACGAGGAAGATGTAGCTGGTGCTAATTTGGCCGATGAAAATGGTGATGATTTCTTATTAGTGTCAACAAGCGATAACTCCAAGCTCACGTCCGAGTGGATCCTAGATTCAGGATGTTCTTTCCAAATGTGTCCCAATAGAGAATGGTTCACATAAAGTTCAGTTGAAGGTGGAGTTGTGCGCATGAGAAACAATTCATCTAGTAAGGTAATTGGTATTGGTACTGTTAAAATTTAGATACACGATGGGATGATTAAGACACTCTCAGATGTCAGGTATGTACTTGATTTACGAAAGAATCTCATCTCCTTGAGTATTTTAGACTTGAAAGGATGTAGAATTAACATCGAGTCGAACGACATTAAAGTATATTGTGGAGCTCTCATTTTGTTAAAAGGTAAAAGAAGCGGTAGTCTTTATATTCTAGAATGTTCTACAGTGACCGGTGAAATCGGACGTCCCTCTTCCGTTACGGAGTTGAAGTCAACTCGTTTGGAGCGGAGGCAACTTGGTCATAAGAGGGAAAAAGGTATGATCGTTTCATTGAAGAGAGGTTCTCTTTTGGATGCAGGTTTTGAAAAGTTAGGGCACTGTGTTCGTGAAAATCAAACCCGGTTAGTTTTGATTTGACAGTGTAGAAGTCGAAGGCTAGAAGTCTTCCAGTTTTTAAGCACAAATTTGACTCAGTTAATTCCCTTCATAGTTCAAGATAGGCTCGTGGCGGGCTTTAGCAAAGATGGCGTTGTGGAAATATGAGTCAAGGTGGAGATTTGTTAAATATGACTCCTATTTTCAGTCAAATTTGAAAAATAATCTTTTAGTTAAACTCTGTTTACTTGTTTCAATCAAACACTGATTAATTTAGATTATTTTATTATTATTTGACCTATGAATTTAGCCTATAAATAGGCTCTTTTACAACCTTAGAAAAATACACCCATTAGAGATTAGAACTCATAACACATTTAGAGAATTTTGTATTTTTGTTTTGAGGGTTCTTTGTTTTCGGGGTTTAGTCTTTATCTCCATATTTTGTACTCTTCGTTCTTTTGCCATTATAGTAAAATTATCTTTGCCCATGGTTTCTTTATCCTCTTTGGAGGGATTCTTCCACGTTAAATTTGTGTGTTCAATTTCTCAATTTATTCCACTATTTTTCTTGTTCGTTGCTTAATCGGGTCGATCCTAACATCAACAAATCAAGAGATTCTATTAACTCCATGTTGCCAATGTTGTCTGGTATATTGCCTGTTAAGAGATACCCCGACAAATTTAATGATCGTAGCCCAACGATAGATTCTGATCATATCAGCTCTTTTTGATACAATGTCTAAAACTATCCATAACCCCTCCCCAACCTATAAATAGAAAGATAATGTGCTTTAGCCTACTCAAATCCACGTCCTCTAGTATTGGTTGATCATATGTGTCAACTTTATTTCTCTTCTTCTTCGAAAACTCGATTTTTGTAGGAAAAAAATTTAAATGAAAATGGAAATTATTTCTTCAATTGAAATTTATATTGCATCTGTGATTTTATATATTTAACTATTAATATAAGTTTTTTCCCTTTGATGGTTTCATCTTTTTGTTCTTTTCATAGTTACCAAACAGGGTAAAGTGTATATAGTCAAAATATGGGGCACCAAATTCTAAATGCAATTAATTAAAACTTACCTTGAAACGAAATTGCCAACAGCCTATCAATTAAATGCTTTTTTCCTTTTTGGAAATATGGGTCCAATGTATCTGAACAATATTTTTTTGTTTTGGCTTACTCTGATACTTGGTTCATGCTTTCCCTCTTTTGCAAGAATAAATGGAATTTCACGCTTGCTTTGACAATATGTGACTGTGTTTAATTGTATTTCAATAAGGGATGATGATGTTGTGTTAAAAGGGAAGATGTGGTTTTTGGTCTGAAAACAGAATATAATGAATCAATGAAATGAAATTTGGGAAAGAGAAAATATGGGTTGGCTCAGTAATCTTTCCAAGCTCTTTCAGCAATTTGTTGGAATAAATATCCGAGATTAATGCTAACAAAAAATCACATTAATAATATATTATTTAATAATTTAATATTCACAGTAATGGGTTGTGGAGGAATTCTTCGTGACAACGATGGTCATCTCCGAGGTATTTTCTTTGGTCTCCTTGGTCACCTTGATTCACACATTGCTGAGGTTATTGCTATTCGCACAGCATTCAAATTGTATGTTGAGTCGCAATGGTTTGGCAAATTTGGTTTGGTGATTGAATCAGAGTCCATGGTCGCTGTTGCTTGGATTCGTAGCAAGGTGTCAAAACCGTGGAAATTATTGAAGCTTTTTAATGATATTGATGGTTTGGTGCTCGACAGATGAGAGCTCTTTACATTGATAGAAATCTCCTCTCTGGAAAAATTTCAAATTGTTGGAATTTTCTATTTTCGAGATTTTTAAATTTAGGAAACAACAATTTGATGGGAAAATCCCACCTTCTCTGGGAGACACAAATCTTCTAAGGCTAAACCTTCAAAACAATAGTATGTTTGGAAATTACTATCCACATTGCAATATTTTCGAGTTTGTTCATTTTTGATCTCAATGAAAATCATTTTAATGAAAATGTATTGGCATGGATTGGTGACAAGCTCTCAAGACAAAACCCTTATGGTTTTAAGCCTACGATCAAATAAACTTGATGGCTATATTCCTCATAAAATTTGTGCTTTTCAAAATCTTCAGAAATTAGACCTTTCCCATAACAAGATTTCAAGAGCTATTCCAAAATGTTTCACTAATTCAAGTGCAATGGCCACAAAATTTAAGCATGATGCTGCACAGTGGTCCTGCTATTTCATCCGATCGCCTCTTACATTTGAGTGCATTATTGGTGTTGAGACAATGAATATAATATCACACCAAGACTTGTTACCAGTATAGACATTTCAGCTAATAGTTTCACAAGAGAGATCCCCAAAGAAATTAGAAGTCTCGTTGGGCTACTATCATTAAATATATTTGTCAAGGAATCTTTTAACAGGAAATATACCAAACAACATTGACAACATTTTAAAGAAAAAAAGAAGATAGAACACCTTATATTTGGCAAAATAAGAAGTTCACATTATACTACTAAAAATATTTTGGACAGTAAATTTTTCCATCTTATAAAAGCACTAATTTGATTTGTTTTTAGTAATATGCCGCACTTTCCCGTTTCATTCCCATCTTTGTCTTTCTTTAAAATATTTTCTGTATATTTGGTGGCTCTTTTTAGAACTAGTTATTGTGGAATCATGCTAGATTCATTTTAGGATAAACAATATAATTATTCATCCAATTATATAAATTTTCAATTTCATCATAACGTTTTAGATCATTTTTATTATGGTTACTCTTCGTTAAATGGTTAACGAAAGTGAGGAAATGGTATTTTTCTAATTGATATAATAATACATTTAGTTCTCAATACTTACACATTCTATCAATTTGATCTTAATTCCCAATAATTTAATAAATTTAATTGTTCATATTTACAAATTCTATTAATTTGATCCTTTATTTATATTTTAGTAAAAAAAATATGAAACACAAAAAATGTGAAAGAAAAATATATTGGAAGCACACTATTATTTGTTGTATTGTTAAGATTATATAACAAAATATATCTTGTTGATATCCAACCACTTAACTTACTCCTAAAGTCATGCCATAAATTTAAAAATTCCTAAAGACTTAGACTACATACCTATTATTCAGCAAGTCTAAGCCCATTCTTAACACTCCTATTTGCCTTAGTAATTGCAAAAGCCTAATTTATTTCTTAAAACTTTAAATCTAACTTTTGGAAGAGCCTTAACATATATGCAATTTGATCTTCAATCTTGCCAAAAATTGACTTGATTTTACCAATCTTCTATTCTTCTTTCAAATGATATTCATCAATCTTGTTGTACTAGGCCTTAGGAGCCTGTTTAAAACCATATAATGCCTTATTTAACATGTAGATTTTCTCCTCATGTCCCTTAACTTTGAATCCCTCGGATTGCTCTTCTCTCACTGCTTCAATCCACTAGTAATCATTCTTAGCTTTTTTAAACTCAGCAGACTTAAATACAACAACATTACACCTTTCATAAATTTCAGATAAAGATCTTGTGTCACAAACTGAAACATTATCTATGTTGTCATCAAAGTACTAAGGAGTCTTTGGCAATTGCTTCGTTGTTGGCTTCTCCTTCATTAGATTTAGAGCAAAACTTTTTGCTTTTACTTTTACTTTGAATAATCTTTGTCTTTTGAGCCTTTGATCAAACACCATTTATCTTCACATATGACCTTGAAATCTTTTTCAATCAACTGCCCAACACTAAGAAGATTTTGGTCAATGCTACACATATAGAACATCAGTTATGTGTTTCAAGCCTGTTAAACTTTCAATAACCACTGTTCCTTTTCCCTTAACTAGAATAAACTCACAATTTCCAACTTTTATTTTGGAAATAATAGTTTTATCAAGTTCTTTGAAAATTGTTTGGTCATTGGTTATGTGATTTGTGCAGTTGCTATCGATCAACCAGGAATCACTAGAGAAACATGTTGCCACAAAACTCATCATCTTGTTGCTCAGTAGATGCTTTTGCTTCTTCATGTTGTTGAGACTTACAGACTCGCTCTATGTGCTCAATACTGCCCCAAAAAAGAATTAATGATTCTTGTAAATATTTTTCTTGAAACAACCGAAAAAAGACATGCTTTAGCTTTGGAATTCCTTGTCTTCTTCTCTTTGTGAGTCTTTAGTTGATTCATTGTTGGATTTGCTAGCAATGACAGAACCTCGTAGTCTTCTTCTACTGCCTCCCAAAGATCCATCGCATCAAGATAGACTGTCATCATTAATTGTGTTTTTTGACCGCTAATGTTGTTTTTGCTTCTTCCTTTTCCGTTCTCTCATTATTGAAGGCACAAGTCACTAATCTAATAATATTGTTTAGTATCATGTTATTTGGATTCGGGTGTAATTATTAGATACGAAGTATGTGTTGATACAAAATAATATAAATAATATTATATTTTATACTTTTTTCATAATATATAATAATCATTTAATTGTATTTGTATTTAATTATATGTGTTTAAGTATTAAGGTGATAGAATTTGTAAATGTAGAGAGTTAAAATTATTGAATTTTTTAGAGTTAAGATCAAATTAATAGAATGTGTAAGTATTGAAAACTAAATGTGTTATTATACTAGATAGAAACAAGTCACGTTATCACTTCCATTAACCATTTAACGGATAGTGACCAAAATAGAAACGATCTAAAACGTAAATGACAAAATTGAAAATTTTTATAGTTTGATGACCCAAATAGAAATACGCTAATAGTTAGGTGACTAATTGTATAGTTTACCCTTTTATTTAATAGTCATTACTTTACAAAATTACCCTCATTTTATAAAATATAATATTAATGTGTTTTTACATTTTCAATAATTTTTATTATTAATAAATATTAGGATTTTATATTTAATAATATTTTCAATAATTTTTATTATTAAAAATTATTTGAATTAATCCATGACGCATGAATTGCTCACATTTACATTTGAAAAATAACTTCTATATTAACTCAAGATTGTGAAGTCGTATCTTTAAAAAAAAATTTGTGAAGATGTAAAATTTGTAAACTTTCCATTACTGAAGTGTATTCATATATTTTTTGTGAAGATGTAAAATTTGCAAAAATTGTGAAGATGAAAAATTTGTAAATTTTTCCCATTACAAAAATTTTAGGTTAAATTATGCAATTAGTCCCCGTATATTTTCGTTTTGAGCAATTTAATTTTTTCTTTTATGTTCTTTTTAACTTTTTTTTTTAATTTCAAACAAAGGAAAGTTAAATGAACCTAAAAGAAAAATAAATTAAATTGCTCATAATGAAAAAAATATGGGAACCAATTTGATAATTTAACCTAAAATTTTTATTTGAAATGATAATTTAACATGTCACGTCAGCTTCCCGTTACACCGTTAACGGCAATTAACGGCTCAGTGACTAAAATGTTATTGCACGATAACATAAGTGACTAAAACGTAACATTTTAAACATAAATGACTAAAATGTAACCTGAGGAAAACAAAAGTGACTATTTTGATAATTTAATAAAAAAAGCCTAATTTATTGACTTTCCATCTTTATAATTATATAGCAATTGACTTTCCTTAGGTCAAAAAAGAAATTTTCTTCCCATCGGTGAACCCATCGATCTCTTCCCTTCCTGTAGAACTTTCAAAGCAAGACTATAATTTTGTTTTATTTTGTTAAATTATGTATTGACGTGAGATAACTTACTCTATATCAGTCCAGCACTATGGATACGTAATTTCATTTTGTATAAACTAAGGCTTATATTTGACTGCAAATTTCTGATAGACTATTATCAATTAAATACATTTTGTGGAAATTTGGAAGAAACTTCTTTCTGCTTCATGTATGGGCACTATTTTTGTTTTACTATGCTTACTCTATATATTTGGAGTTGCAAGCAATGGTTAGTACCATCGCAACCATGAAAAGTGTTACAATTACCTTATTCCCATTTCTTCTGTCATTGTAGCTATCTATTTTAGCTTTTGTGATGCCACATCCGATGTTCTTTGTATTGAAAGTGAGAGAAAAGCCCTTCTGAAGTTCAAGAATGATCTCGTTGACCCTTCAAACAGGTTGTCTTCTCGGTTTGAAGGTGGGGATTGCTGTAAATGGCTCGGTGTCGTGTGCCATAACACAACAGGCCACATCAACCAACTGCACTTGGCTGCTCCTCTTTCAGTGCCCCAATTTGATGCACCAGTTGCTGAATGGGAAACTTACCATCCATCAAAGAACAATTCCACGCTAAGAGGGAAGATAAATTCTTCATTGCTGGAGTTGAAGCATCTCAGTTCCCTGGATTTGAGCAATAACAATTTTCGTAGCAATATCCTGAAATTTTTGGGTATGCTGGGGAGTTTAACATATCTTAACCTCTCTCATGCACAATTCCAGGGAGCAATTCCTCATAACCTTGCGAATCTTTCAAAGTTGCAGTATCTTGATCTTGGAGGTAATGATCTCAAACAGAAGTCTTCAATGGGTTTCTGGACTTTCTTCCTTGCAGTACCTTGATTTGAGTGATGCGGATCTTCGTAAAGCAACGGATTGGCTAAAGGTAACATTCGAACATCCTTCATTGTTAGAGTTGCACTTGTCAGCTTGCAGTTTGGAAGATGATCCATCCCCGATCAGTGTCAATTCTACAAAATCACTGGTTGTTCTTAATCTTTCTGAGAATAACTTTTCTTCAGTACCTATGTCGATAT
Organism: Gossypium hirsutum; assembly: GCF_007990345.1. Taxonomy (NCBI): domain Eukaryota; kingdom Viridiplantae; phylum Streptophyta; class Magnoliopsida; order Malvales; family Malvaceae; genus Gossypium; species Gossypium hirsutum. The sequence continues at coordinate 116,105,096 of NC_053434.1, forward strand.
TTGGACTTCATGGTCTTGTGTCCATTGATCTTAGTGGCAATTCGTTGGAAGGCCCAATTCTGGATTACTTTAGGAACATCTCATTTCTTGAAGTTCTTGATCTTAGTAGGAACTCACTCAATTCACCCACACCCAACTCCTTGTTTAGTTTAAATCATCTTCAATTCCTTAATCTTTCGAGCAATGAAATTGATCAAGACATATCAGAAATCCTTCTGAGTCTATCTAGATGTTGTTTGGATTGCTTAGAGTCATTGGATATGGCACATAACGATCTTTTTGGCCATTTAGTTGATCAACTTGGGCACTTTAAAAACCTAGCTCACTTATCGCTTGCTGGAAACAATATTTCTGGTCCCATTCCATTGTCCATAGGGGAGTTATCATCTTTGAAGTTCTTTGATGTTTCAGAAAATCAATTAAATGGTACTTTTCCTCTATGTTTTGGACAACTGGAAAGTTTGGAAACTCTAAATTTGGGGTTTAACCTATTGGAAGGAGTTGCATCAGAAACACATTTTTCTAATCTCACCAGATTGACAACTCTAGAGGCGTCACAGAACAGGCTGAGATTTGAACCAAACTCAAGCTGGATTCCCCCGTTTCAATGTCGAATTATCAAATTGAGTCAATGGCATCTTGGCCCAAAGTTTCCCCGATGGTTGAAATTCCAAAAGAATTTGTCTGTTTTAGATATCTCCGAAGCAGGAAATTCGGGTATCTTGCCCACTTGGCTTTTAAACTTGTCCACTCAATTTGAATATGTAAATCTTTCATGGAATCAACTTACTGGAGGGATTTCATACTTGAACGTAAGAGAAATTGTTGACTTGAGATCAAACCGATTCACAGGCCCATTGCCAAGAGTATTCCCAACTCTACAATATTTAATTTTGTCAAATAATTTATTTTCAGGTCCGCTTTTTGAATTAATTTGCAATTCATTAAGAGAGGGACCGATGGAATGTCTTGCCATTGAAAGAAATATTCTCTCTGGAGAAATCCCTGATTGCTGGAATCATTGGCGAGGTTTGGGTTACTTAAATTTGGAAAACAACAATTTGACTGGGAAAATCCCACCTTCTTTGGGACATTTAAATCTTTTAGTGCTAAACCTTCGTAACAATGGCATGTTTGGAGAATTACCATCTACGTTGCAACTTTCTACGAGTTTGATTATGCTTGATCTCAGTGACAATCATTTCAGTGGGAGTGTACTAGCAGGGATAGGGGACAAACTCTCAAAACTTGAGATTCTAAGCCTTCGATCGAATAACTTTGATGGACACATTCCTCAAAAAATTTGTCAACTTCAATCTCTTCGGATCTTGGACCTTGGCCATAACAACATTTCAGGAGCTATTCCTAAATGTTTTAGTAATTTGAGTGCAATGGCTAACAAAGGCAACCAAAATACCTATATGTTTCAGTGGTCGAGTATCAGTACTAATAATTTCTTTTGTTTGAGAGCGTTATTAGTGCTGAAAGGACGACAGGATGTATACAGTACCATACTAGGACTAGTTACGAGCATTTGCTTTTCAATTAATAGACTCATAGGAGAGATCCCAAAAGAACTTGGAAGTCTCGTGGAGCTACGGTCATTGAATGTATCAAGGAATCTCCTAATAGGAAATATACCGGACGAAATTGGCAACATGAAGTTGATGGAATCTCTTGACTTGTCGATGAATCAGTTGACTGGTGAAATCCCTTCAAGTTTTTCCAATTTGAATTTCTTGAATCACTTCAATGTATCCTACAACAACTTGACAGGACAAATCCCAACAAGCACTCAGCTTCAAAGCTTTGGAAACCTTTCTTACATGGGCAATCATCTTTACGGACCTCCTCTCACTAAAAACCGCAGCACAAATCGCACTCCAACTGATGTTGCAAATAATGGAAGCAGAAGTGAAGGAAGTAACGTGAATTGGCTTTATGTCAGCATAGTTCTTGGCTTTGTAATGGGATTTTCGGGTGTAGTGGCTCCCTTGTTTTATATCAGGTCTTGGAGGCATGCATACTATCGAAAATTAGACCATATTGGTCGAAAGCTATATATGTCTTTGGGCTACTATGGGTAGGTAGCTTGGTGGGAAAACAACATATAGTTAAATTTTGTTTGTGTTTGTAATTTATTATATACGATTCGAATGTTAGATCTATTAAATGTCTCATTTTAAAAGGGATTACATGAATCTATTAAATATAAACACGAACTTTAGATTTAATACTTAGCACGTGATTCATGTTTTCTCTTTTACAAAAATAAATGACATTTCAAGCTTGTATAATTTTTTGACATGTGTGCTTGTGTTTAATTCTATGTCAATAATGAAAATGTTGCTGGGTTAAAAGAGTGCAATAACGAATATGAGTAAGATTTGATTAAGTTTGAAAAATAAAACGAATACGACATTTATTCCCATAGAAATGGAACAACATTTGACGCTGCAAGAGGGGGACAACATCATTCATTTCTGCAACTTCAAGTTTAAATTTAAATTATATTTAAAACAGTGTATAGAGTATTTTTTATATAATATTAAAGAAAAAGGATGAAAGTACATAATATGAGCTCTATTAAATGAATGCTTGATAATAATTTTAATCACCGCTTCATTTAAATTAAAAAGAACATTATAAAAAACTATTCAGAGATATACCCAAGCCCACTTAGAGGCTTTACAAAAATTTGAAGGCCACTGTCAAAATTTACTGTCATTTTTACTAGCCTATCAACATTTTTGTTGAGTTCTCTTGAAATATGATGAACCAACTAATACATCATTTTAGCGAATAACAATCAGATTCTTCTCACTAAAGTGAAATTCAAACTCTTTATAAAATTGCTCTGTAAAACTTATACCGTGACTGAAAATTACCTTAAAAAACCCCATCAATCATAAGCCAACAACTACTAAATTTATTGACAAATTAAGTGAAGCATAATCGAGTCAACTATTAAACTAGTTGACAATTTCAAGTCTGTTAAGCAACCAAAAGAAACAAAGATTAAAATAAAAGAACGGAAAAATAAACTCAAACTTCAAAAAGATAATATTTATTAATGAAAATGGTATGAAAGCTATTAAATTAAAAATATATTAGTGATGGTTTTTCTTCTTTGCTTACTGTATATAATGAACAAAATATTAACAAGTAAACAGAGCATGACGTGGGAGTGAGAGTTCCTCCATAGACTTTGTTGACTCGTGGAATTTTTAAAAAATAAATTCAATTGGATGATTGAAATTCATATTAGAGTGTAACTAATACTTCAATAATCTTCATAATCATATGAAAATTAAATGTCATATGAGCACACAAATATATAAATATTATCCAGAATTCACAATATAAACATTTTAAAAAATAAATTAAAGTTGTATATATAGACCAAATATTTCAATGCACGGGAATATTCAACGGACTATAAAATAATTCTTGTGGAAAATTCAAGTTGGAAATTTGGGGTCTTGGAAGAAAGTTCGTTCTATCTTAGGATAATATTTTGTTGTTTCTTATTTTTTTATAGAAGGTTTAAAACTGCTTATAACTCATTTCCAATCTTTAAATAATTAAGACTTAATTGATATTTTTTATTTTGAAATTATTTGCGAAGATGAGAGATTAAATAATGTAATATCATAGTAAAATGAAGTACAGACAGACTGTAACATATGATGCCGCATCAGTGTTTGACATCCTGCGTAAGCACTTAAAGTTTTATCCAATACTATTCAAATTGACAATTGATAAAAGTTTGAGAGCTAAATAAAGCGCAATAAAATTGTAAAAGCTAAATTGAGTTTTTACCATAATATCTATCTGAATCAATATTCATTCTCAACAATTTGCTTAATTTTAATTAATTATACATTAAATTTTGATTTGATTTAACCAAAATATAAACAAAAAAAAATCTCATTCAAATTCTATTTGTGGATGTGACATAAAATATTAAATAATGTCATATCAACAATGAAAAGTTTGAAGCCTAATTTACTCTACATAAAAGATTAGAGGCGAAGTTGACTAAAGACATAAAAGTCGAGGGTTAAATATGTTATTATGCCTTATATATAGAACATAAAAATAAGCAATTAACATCACAATTTTAACAAAAACTCATTTGTTTATTGTACCTAGTGTTAGCATAACTAATAAAAGTTAGTTAGTCTGTTAGTAGTTCCACTGTTAATAACAGGTTAACTGTTAGTTTGTTAGTAGTTAACTTGCATGGTCAGCATGCTTATTCTAGTATATAATAGCATGTATACTCTGTTCATGAAAAGAGTAATAAGATGATATTCTTCTTCATTGCATTCTTTACTTAGCTTAACATGGTATCAGAGCCAATTGATCCCAAGAAATTTTTTTCTCTCCTTCGTTTATCCATGTTGCAGCCTACCAGTCTGTCAGCTGCTCATTCTGCTACACCGGCCATGACATCTAGTCTTACAGATGGTGTTGTCGATAGCCGATTTTTTGCTACCAAGAAAATAAGTGTACTTCTTGATGATACTAACTACTTACTATGGCGCCAATAGGTTCTTCTGGCCGTCAAGACATACAAGCTTCAACGGTTCTTGGACACTGGTACGGTTCCTCCTTCTTCGCTAATTCCTGATGCTGATGGTGTGTTTCATGAGAACCCAGAGTTTGCTCGATTTGAGTAGCAGGACAGTGCTCTTGCTTCTTGGCTTCTATCCTCTGTAAGTCCAGCTGTTCTTCCTCATCTTATTGGTATGGACACTAGTGCCCAAATCTGGAATGCCATTGTTGCTCTATATGACAGTAAAACTACGTCCAGGTTAATGTTCTATAGGCGTGCCTTGCACTCTCAACGCAAGGGTAATCTGTCTATGAGAGAGTTCTTGGTCAAGACTAAGGGGTTTTGTGCAAATCTTGCAAGTTGCGGAGAAGTCATCAGTGACCATGAGCATGTCACTGCTATACTCAATGGTCTACCACCTGAATATGAGTGTTGTTACGATCATCACAGCCAGCCCAGTTCCTTACAACGCTCAGGGGGTGACTACAATGCTTTTTGATGCTGAAGCCCAATTGCAAGATCTTGTGTCTGAGATTCCTACTTTGGCTAATGTGGTGATGCATCAATCTTCAAATGTTCCTGAACCTACATTGACTTATCGCCCCTCCTCCAATACTCGGGGTCGTGGACGTGCACGTTCGTCTAACTCTCGGTTTCAATGTCAGTTGTGTGGAAAGCAAGGGCATCTTGTGGACTGCTGGTACTATAGGTTTGATGCGTCCTATAAGAGTACAGGTTACAAACCTCTACCTTCTTCACAAGCAAATATATGTATGTATGACACTGGCTCGTCTATGGTCCCTTGGGCATCGTCCCCTGTGCCATCCACCAATGCTGCCTCTTCAACTCCATCAGGTTGGTATTTTCCACCTGTTCCTAACTAGCCTCATATGTTTCTTGCAAACTCTTCACCACCTGTTAGTGCAACTCATCTTGCAACTACGCCCCCTTAGGCCCTCATTGCAACCCCTGAGACAGTTGATGATAATGCATGGTATCCAGATTCTGGGGCAACCCATCATCTTACTCACTCAACTTCCTCAATAGGTGAAACCACTACTTACAATGGCCCAGGTAAAGTGTACGTCGGTAATGGCAATGCACTCCCTGTTTTGTCTACTGGTCAGTCTTCTTTACTCACTCGTACACGGCCGTTATACATGAGATCTTTACTATTTGTTCCTGGTATAACAAAGAATCTTTTGTCTGTATCCAAATTCACCAAAGACAATCAAGTGATCTTTGAGTTTCTTCCTCAACAGTGTCAAGTGTGTGATCTCAAGACTAGGGAAGTGCTTCTTCGAGGGTCTGTTCAGAATGGTCTCTACAAGCTACACTTACATGGCACCTACCCTAATGTATTGTCGTCTGGATCAACTCAATGTTTTACAACAAGCTCGAATGTTTCCTTAAATGTGTGGCATGCTAGACTTGGTCACCCTTGTAAATCAATTCTTACAAAGGCTTTAGCCAACTGTAATACTTCTGTTGATTCAAATAAAGAGTTGTCTCCTTGTGTTGCTTGTCATTTTGGAAAAGAACAAAAACTCCCATTTCAGAAATCCTTCATTGAGTATACTACACCTCTTCAGTTGGTTGTTGCTGATGTTTAGGGTCCTGCACCAATCTGTTCAAATGGTTTTTGCTACTATGTTGCCTTCACGGATGCGTTCACGCGATATACTTGGGTATATTTTTTGAAAAAGAAGTCAGAAGTGCTTGTTGTTTTTCCCTTGTTCCATAGACAAGTTGAAAGAACTCTTGGCTGTAAGCTTAAAGCTTTACAAACTGATGGGGGAGGAGAGTTTCAAGTGCTGAGATCCTACCTGTCTCTCCAAGGTATCATGCATCGCCTTGCTTGCCTCTATACCTCTGCCCAAAATGGCATTGTGGAACGCAAACACAGGCAAATTGTTGAGGCTGGTCTCTCCATGCTGGCTCATGCTGCTATGCCATTAACCTACTGGCATGATGCCTTCAGCACGGCCGTTTATTTGATAAACAGGTTACCTTCCCATTTCCTTGCTAATCTCTCCCCCTATGAAAAATTGTTTCAAGTTTCACCTGATTACTCCTGTCTACGTACCTTTGAATGCATGTGCTTTCCCAACCTACGCCCCTATAACACTCATAAACTTCATTTTTGGTCAACCCCTTGTACATTTTTAGGGTACTCCCCATATCATAAAGGCTACCGTTGTCAAGCTGCTAATGGTCATGTTTATGTCTCACGTCATGTCACTTTTAATGAGACTGTCTTTCCATTTAAAACCATCCCTACCAAGTCTGCACCTACCAGCTCTATCCCACAAACTAGTTCCAAACTATTTGTCTTATCTCTACATTTATCTTCCACACCTACTTCATCACGTGTTCTTCCATCTAACTCTCAAGCTCCTTCTTTGGTCAACAGCTGTTTGCCTACTCAAAGCTCTCCACCTCACTCCATTTCTTGTCCATCCAACACCATTTCCTCTATTCCACTACCCTCACCACCATCTGTCTCTCATATTTCACCACCCTCACCACCTTGTGTTGCTCATAATTCCCATCCTATGATTACACGAAGCAAGGCAGGGGTCTTCAAGCCTAAAACATACATGAGCACAGCATCCAGTCTATCTGAAGAAGTTCCTGCTGATATTCATGCTGCTATGGCACATGAGTCGTGGAAAGCAGCTGTGCATAATGAATTACATGCACTAATTTAGAATCGCACGTGGAGTCTCTGCCTTTTACCGAGTAATCTTCGTGCAATTGGCTGCAAATGGCTATTTAAAGTGAAAAAAGAGGCTGATGGTTCTGTGGATAAGTATAAAGCACCTCTGGTTGCCAAAGGTTTCTCGCAGCATGCTGGGCTGGATTTTCAAGACACCTTCAGCCCTGTGGTTCGTGCAACAACAATTAGAATTGTTCTTGCTATTGCCATCATGAAAGGGTGGGCACTAAGGCAGGTGGATGTCAACAATGCTTTTTTTAATGGGGAGTTGTCTGAAGAGCTCTATATGACACAACCACTAGGGTTTGAAGAGGTAGGGTCCTCGAGTCAGAAGTTAGTCTGTAAGCTCCACAAAGCCCTGTATGGCTTAAGGCAAGCTCCTCGAGCATGGTTTCAAACACTAAGGCAGTACTTGGAGTGTCATCTTGGTTTTCATGCCTCAAAGGCCGACCCATCACTATTCATTCGATCTACTTTAGGAAGTTATTTGTTGCTTATGGCATATGTTGATGATATTGTGATTACGGGCAGTTTTCGCAAGGATATTGATGATGTAGTGCTCCAGCTTCATCAAAAGTTTGCACTCAAGGACATGGGCAGCTCGGTTTTTTCTTGGGTATAGCTGTTCATCGTACGTCTCAGGGGGGCTTGCTCTTGACTCAGAAGAAATATGTTACTGAGCTTTTTCACAAGGCTGGTATGTTCGGCGCATCTGCTGCACCAACACCCATGGTGAGCACCCCAAAGTTGGTTGCTATCGATGGGAGCTCTCCATTCGCTGACTAGCATCTGTATCGTAGCATTGTTGGCATGCTCCAATATATTTGCATTACACGGCCTGATCTATCTTTTTGTGTTAATAAGCTTAGTCAATATATGAATTCTCCAAGTGATATTCATTGGAAAGCTATCAAACGTGTGTTGCGATATCTTATTGGCACTATAGATTATGGGTTGTTGCTTTCCAAGGGACAATTTGAATTAGTTTGCTATTCTGATGCTGATTGGGCATCCTCTGTTGAAGATCGTCGTTCCACCTCTGGCTATGTGGTGTACTTAGGCTCCAGTCTTATTGATTGGTACTCAAAGAAGCAACCAGTTGTGTCTAGATCCTCCTCTGAATCTGAATATCAAAGCCTTGCTAATTGTGTGTCTGAGTTGCTGTGGGTCAAACAGTTGCTCAATGAGCTTGGCCTGCTTCTTTGTCAGCCTCTCGTGATTTGGTGTGACAATACCTCTACTGTCTCAATGGCATCAAATCCTACACATCATGCCAAGGGGAAACATGTGGAGATTGATCATCATTTCATTCGTGAGAAAGTTCTTGACGGGCAACCTGCAAGTCAACTTTGTTCCATCTAAAAAACAGATAGCTAATGTTCTCACCAAGCCCATTACACCCAAGGCATTTGCTTCCTTTCGAACTACTCTACAAGTCTTCTCCAGTACTGATGTTGCTTTGATAGAAAACAAAAATGGAAGAAACCAGGAGAATGTTAGCATAACTAATAAAAGTTAGTAAGTCTGTTAGTAGTTCAACTGTTAATAACGGGTTAAGTGTTAGTCTGTTAGTAGTTAACTTGCATGGTCAGCATGCTTATTCTAGTATATAATAGCATGTATACTCTGTTCATGAAAAGAGTAATAAGATGATATTCTTCTTCATTGCATTCTTTACTTAGCTTAACACCTAGATCAATTTACCTATTTTTATAAAAGGCTCAAAATATAATCCGAGATTTGGTTGAGCAACTGCTAAAATACTTTTACCTGTAGTACTCTTGTGTCTCTAGTACTAATTTTATTTTAAAATGTTTTAATTTTTGTTTTTGTATTGCCTAAAATTAGGCTTTTCTATCATGCCCATCACTAGGGAAAAGAAATTTTACCAAATGAGAGGCCAGCATGATTTTTTTGAATTCCTCACAAAATTTTCTAGAAACACATAAATTTAACAAGGTATGCCAGATTTGTAATTTGTTGAAGTTAATCAGCAGCACAAAAGTTACTAAAAATTCTCCCTATTGCATTCTTTAACCCAACAACATCTTCATATTGAAATAATATTAAACACAATCATACATTATCAAAACATACTTTCAATAATTTATACAAGCTTGAAATGATGTTTATTGTTGCAAAAGGAAAAACACCAATCATGTAGTGAGTACTAAATCTAAACTCATAATTAGACATGCTTTTTTCTACCATCAAACTACATTCTTATAGTAGCTTGAAACACTACAGCTTTCGACTAACATGGTTCAACTTTTGATAGTATGCATACCTCCAAGACTCGATGAAAAACAAGGGAGCCACTAGACCCCAAAATCTCATTACCAAGCCAATAACTATACTGATATAAAGTCAATTCACTTTACTTCTTTTATCGCTACCTCTATTATTCGTAATATCAGTTGAAAAACCTTTTGTGATGCAGTTTTTAGTGAGAAGAGGTCCGTAAAGATGATTGTCCATGTAAGACAAGTTTTCAAAGCTTTGAAGTTGAATGCTTGTTGGGATTTCTCCCGTCAAGTTGTTGTAGGAGACATTGAAGTAATTTAAGAAATTCAAATTGGAGAAACTTGAAAGGATTTCACCATTCAATTGATTCATCGACAAATCAAGAGATTCTATGAACTCCATGTTGCCAATGTTGTCTAGTATATTGCCTGTTAAGAGATACCTCAACAAATTTAATGATCGTAGCCCAACGATAGATTCTGATCATATCAGCTCTTTTTGATACAATGTTTAGAACTATTCATAGCCACTCCCCAACCTATAAATAGAAGGATAATGCGCTTAAGCGTACTCAAATCCACGTCCTCCAGTATTGGTTGATCATATGTGTCAACTTTATTTCTCTTCTTTTCCGAAAACTCGATTTTTGTAGGAAAAAAATTTAAATGAAAATGGAAATTATTTCTTCAATTCAAATTTATAGTACATCTGCGATTTTATATATTTAATTATTAATATAAGTTTTTTCCCTTTTATTGTTTCATCTTTTTGTTCTTTTCATAATTACCAAATAGGGTAAAGTGTATATAGTCAAAATATGGGGCACCAAATTCTAAATGAAATTAATTAAAATTTACCTTGAAACGAAATTGCCAACAACCTATCAATTAAATGCTTTTTTCCTTTTTGGAAATATGGGTCCAATGTATCTCAACAAATTTTTTTTGGCTTACTCTGATACTTGGTTCATGCTTTCCCTCTTTTGCAAGAATAAATGGAATTTCAAGCTTGCTTTGATAATATGTGATTGTGTTGCTTTGATAATATGTGATTGTGTTTAATTGTATTTCAATAAAGGAAGATGTTGTTGTGTTAAAAGGGAAGGTGTTGTTTTTGGTCTGAAAACAGAATATAATGAATCAATGAAATGAAATTTGGGAAAAAGGAAATATGGGTTGGCTCAGTAAGCAAGCTCTTTCAGCAATTTGTTGGAATAAATATCTGAGATTAATGTTAACAAAAAATCACATTAATAATATATTATTTAATAATTTAATATTCACAGTAATGGGCTATGGAGGAATTCTTCGTGACAATGATGGTCATCTCTGAGGTATTTTCTTTGGTCTCCTTGGTCAGCTTGATTCACACATTGCTGAGGTTAATGCTATTCGCACAACATTCAAATTGTATGTAGAGTCGCAATGGTTTGGCAAATTTGGTTTGGTGATTGAATCATGTTAACATTAATAGGAGACAACATTAATGGCAAACAATACATAGTGGTGCAAGTTTAGCAACCTAAAGTTGACTTTGAAAAATTGGCATGGGATAAATTTTTTTGGTCATTGAGATAACGGGCTATTTATTGTTTGGTCCTTGAACCTCAACTATAAATAGGCCTTCTCATTTCTCATTTCAATCATCCCAACCAATCTTTCTCTCTTAGTTTTCTCTCTTCTCCCATTTGAGAATTCTTAAGGAATTCTATTTGTTTGTAATATTTTGGAGATAATAAAGTTATCATCTGGTGTTAGTGCCCGAGGACGTAGGTATAATTTACCGAACCTCGTTAAAACTCTTGTGTTCTTTCTTATCCTATTTTTCTTTTAATATTTGAGGGTATAATAGTAGTATTTAATTGTGCTATTAAATTACTATAGAAGGGATATTCTGACTAAGGAAAGACTTGGTATTTAAGAGATCCTTGTGATCCACCTCTCTTCCCTGGGAATTGAACTTTGTGTGATTTTTTAGTACAATAATTTACATGCTTCCGACCCTATTGGAATAACAAGTGGTATCAAAAGCCGAAGGTTAATCGTAGTATGCTCTGTGGTTGCAGTTTAAATTGATCTTCCACATCAGAAAATATTTCCTTAGGTATATTGAAAGATTATGGAGAAGATGGACGGTTTAGGAGCTTCAACATCGTCCATGTGGACAAGACCGACAATTGTAAATGCAAGATTGGCCGAGGAGATCTTTGATGGCACAGGCCATTTTGATATGTGGCAAGTGAGGTTCTAGATGCCCTTTTTCAGCAGGGTCTAGACATTGCCATTGATGAAGAGAAACTAGATGATGTACAGGAGAAAGATTGGAAGGTGATCAATTGGTTGGCATGTGGCACAATTCGATCATGCCTTTCTCGAGAGTAGAGGTATGCTTTTTCAAAGGAGACTTCTGCAAATAAGTTATGGGTAGCACTTGAAGAAATTTTTTTGAAGAAAAACAGTCAAAATAAGCTCCATTTGAAGAAAAGACTGTTTCGCTTCACTTACGTCCCAAGTACCACAATGAATGATCACATCACCAAATTTAATCAGTTAGTCACTGACTTGCTAAATATGAATGAGACATTCAAAGATGAAGATTTGGCTTTGATGCTGTAGGGGTCACTTCCTGAGGAGTTTGAGTTCCTAAAAACTACTCTACTTCATGGCAGGAGTGATATATCTCTGAGCGAAGTCTATGCGGCCTTATACAGTTATGAACAAAGAAAGAAGAACAAACAGAAAAAAACAATCAGAAATATAGAAGCTTTAGTAGTCCGAGGTCTTTCATATACTCAGAAGAAAACTAAGAAGGGGAGATCAAAGTCAAAGTCCAGACTCAGGAAAGATGAATGTGCCTTTTGTCATGAGAAAGGCCATTGGAAGAAAAATTATCCAAAGCTGAAGAATAAGGGAAAAGTTGTTGTAGATGCTTGTGTTGCAAAGCATGATACTAGTGACTCTGAACTATCACTGGTTGCATCATCATCGTCGTTCCATTCAGATGAGTGGATTTTGGATTCGGGTTGTACTTATCATATGTCCCCTAACCGGGAGTGGTTCTTTGATTTAGTAGAACTAAATGAAGGAGTTGTTTATATGGGCAATGATAATGCCTGTAAAACTGTTGGGATAGGTTCAATCCAATTAAAGAATCAAGATGGATCAACCAGAGTTCTGACTGATGTTCGGTACGTGCCCAATTTGAAGAAAAATCTCATCTCATTGGGAGCCTTGGGATCTAATGGTTCAGTTGTTACTATGAGAGATGGGGTTTTAAAAGTGACATCTGGTGCACTTGTGATATTGAAGGGCATCAGGAAAAATAACTTGTATTACTACCAAGGTAGTACAGTTATTGGAGCAGTCGCTGCAGCTTCCAGTAACAAAGATTTGGACTCAATGCAGTTGTGGCATATGAAGTTGGGACATGCCAGCGAAAAATCCTTGCAAATTCTGGTAAAGCAAGGATTGTTGAAAGGTGCAAAGGCTTGAAAATTAAAATTTTGCGAGCATTGTGTTCTGGGAAAGCAAAAGAGAGTGAAATTCGGCACTGCTATCCATAATACAAAAGGTATTTTGGAATATATTCACTCAGATGTGTGGGGGCCTTCCAAAACACCTTCGTTGGGAGGAAAACACTACTTTGTTACTTTTGTTGATGAATTTTCCAGAAGAGTTTGGGTGTATACCATGAGAACTAAGGATGAAGTGCTTAGAGTTTTTCTTAAATGGAAAACTATGATCGAAAACCAGACTGGCAAGAAAATCAAGCGGCTTAGGATGGACAATGGAGGGGAATATAAAAGTGATCCGTTCTTCGATGTGTGCCAAGAGTATGGTATTGTTCGACACTTCACAGTTAGGGATACACCACAACAGAATGGAGTGGCAGAGCGTATGAATCGAACATTGCTGGAGAAAGTTCGATGTATGTTGTCCAATGCTGGGTTGGGCAAGCAATTTTGGGCTGAGGCTGTGACATACGCTGGCCATCTTGTTAATCGTTTTCTGTCATCTGCATTAGAAAAAAACTCCTATGGAGGTATGGTTTAGAAAACCGGCTACAGATTATGATTCCTTACATGTGTTTGGATCCACTGCATATTACCATGTGAAGGAGTCAAAGTTAGATACGAGGGCAAAGAAATCTCTCTTTATAGGAATCACTTCTGGAGTGAAGGGATTTCGTCTTTGGTGCTTAAGCACGAAGAAAATGATCTGTAGCAGAGATGTTACCTTTGATGAATCTACCACATTGAAAAATGTAGCAGATGAAGATATTCAGACAAGCGATACTCCACAGCAGGTGGAGTGTACTCCAAAACTGGTGGAGTTTGAGCAGATGGGGATTTGCCCAGTTAATAAGTCTAATTCTCCAGCCACAATAGAGGAATTAGAGGTTGAAGAGGTTCTCACCCAAGAACCGTTAAGTACACTAGAACCAGTTGCAGTTGCAAGGCCACGGAGAGAAATTCGTAAACCTGCTCGATTTACTGATATGGTAACCTATGCCCTTCTCGTTGTTGATGATGATACTCCTATCACTTATCAAGAAGCGATGCAAAGCTTAGAAAGTGATAAATGGAAAAGCACCATGGATGAAGAAATGCAGTCTTTCCAGAAGAACAATACTTGGGAGTTGGCGCAATTGCCGAAAGGTAAAAGGGCAATCGGATGCAAGTGGGTATTCGCAAAGAAAGATGGATCTCCTAGCAAGAAAGATGTTCACTAGAAGGCAAGATTGGTAGCTAAAGGCTACGCTCAACAGGAGGGAATTGACTACAATGATGTATTTTCCCCTATTGTGAAGCATTCCTCCATTAGAATTTTGTTGGCCTTAGTAGCACAGTTGAATTTGGAGCTAGCTCAACTTGATGTTAAGACTGCTTTCTTGTATGGTGAGTTAGAAGAGGAGATCTATATGACTCAGCCCGAAGGATACACAGATGCTGGTGGTAGAAATTGGGTTTGTAAGCTGAACAAATCGATATATGGATTGAAGCAATCCCCGAGGCAGTGGTACAAGCGATTTGATAGCTTTATGAGAAGGCAGAAGTACAGAAGAAGCAAATATGACAATTGTGTGTATTTGCAGAAGCTGCATGACGGATCTTTCATTTATCTACTCTTGTATGTTGATGATATGTTAATCGTTTCGAAGAGCCAAAAAAAGATAGATAAGCTAAAGGCTCAGTTGAATCAAGAGTTTGAGATGAAAGATCTAGGTGAGGCCAAGAAGATTCTCGGCATGGAGATAAGTAGAGATAGACAGAGAGGCAAGCTTTGCTTGAATCAGAAGCAATATCTGAAAAAGGTATTACAATGTTTTGGTGTAAATGAAAACACAAAACATGTAAGCACCCCACTTGCTTCTCATTTGAAACTTAGTGCTCAATTATCTCCAAAGACTGAAGAAGAAAGAGAATATATGGCAAAAGTCCCATATGCTAATGCAGTTGGGAGTTTGATGTATGCGATGGTGTGTACGCGGCCTGACATTTCACAAGCTGTTGGAGTTGTGAGCAGGTATATGCATGATCTTGGAAAAGGACATTGGCAAGCTGTGAAATGGATTCTACGGTATCTTCGAAAAACCGTAGATGTTGGTTTAGTTTTTGAGCAGGATGAAGCACTTGGTCAGTTTGTAGTTGGATATGTTGATTCCGAATTTGCTGGTGATTTAGATAAACGTCGTTCAACTACGGGGTATATGTTTACTCTTGCGAAAGCCCTAGTGAGTTGGAAGTCTACCTTACAGTCTACAGTAGCTGTGTCTACTACAGAGGCAGAATATATGGCAGTTACAGAAGCTGTTAAGGAGGCTATTTGGCTTAATGGATTGTTGAAAGACTCGGGAGTTGTTCAAAGTCACATTAGTCTATATTGTGACAGTCAGAGCGCTATTCATTTAGCGAAAAATCAAGTCTATCATTCAAGAACCAAGCATATCGACGTAAGATATCACTTTGTGCGGGAAGTCTTTGAAAAAGGAAAAATTCTACTTCAGAAGATTCCGACAACAGATAATCCCGCAGATATGATGACCAAGGTGGTAACAACAATCAAGTTTAATCATTGTTTGAACTTTATTAACATCTTGAGAATTTGAGCACCTTCAGGTGTGTGGCGCTCGAGAGCGCATTTGTAGGCACTACAAAAGATAGCTTTATCGAATTTGGGGAGTTGAAGGAAGTGTGTGAAGATGTGATTATCCTAATCAAATCTTCAAGGTGGAGATTGTTAACATTAATGGGAGACAACATTAATGGCAAACAATACAAAGTGGTGCAAGTTTAGCAACCTAAAGTTGACTTTGAAAAAGTGGCATGGTATAATTTTTTTTTGGTCATTGAGATAATGGGCTATTTATTGTTTGGTCCTTGAACCTCAACTATAAATAGGCCTTCTCATTTCTCATTTCAATCATCCCAACCAATCTTTCTCTCTTAGTTTTCTCCCTTTTCCCATTTGAGAATTCTTAAGGAATTCTATTTGTTTGTAATATTTTGGAGATAATAAAGTTATCATCTGGTGTTAGTGCCCGAGGACGTAGGTATAATTTACCGAACCTTGTTAAAACTCTTGTGTTCTTTCTTGTCCTATTTTTCTTTCAATATTTGAGGGTATAATAGTAGTATTTAATTGTGCTATTAAATTACTATAGAAGGGATATTCTGACTAAGGAAAGACTTGGTATTTAAGAGATCCTTGTGATCCACCTCTCTTCCCTGGGAATTGAACTTTGTGTGATTTTTTAATATAATAATTTACATGCTTCCGACCCTATTGGAACAACAAATCAGATTCCATGGTTTCTGTTGCTTGGATTTGTAACAAGGTGTCAAAACCGTGGAAATTATTGAAGCTTTTTAATGATATTGATGGTTTGGTGCTCGACAGATGAGAGCTCTTTACATTGATAGAAATCTCCTCTCTGGAAAAATTTCAAAATTTTGGAAATTTTCATTTTTTAGATTTTAAATTTAGGAAACAACAAGTTGACGGAAAATTCCACTTTCTCTGGGAGATACAAATCTTCTAAGGCTAAACCTTCAAAACAATAGCATGTTTGGAAATTACTATCCACATTGCAATATTTTCGAGTTTGTTCATTCTTGACCATCATTTTAATGAAAATGTATTGGCATGGATTGGTGACAAGCTCTCATGGTTTTAAGCCTACGATCAAATAAACTTGATGGCTATATTCCTCATAAAATTTGTGCTCTTCAAAATCTTAAAAACTTAGACCTTTCTCATAACAAGATTTCAAGAGCTATTCCAAAATGTTTCACTAAGTCAAAGTGAAATGGCCACAAAATTTAAGCATGATGCTGCGTAGTGGTCCTGCTATTTCATCTGATCGCTTCTTACATTTGAGTGCATTATTATATAATTATGTCAAACAATATAATTAGTCATCCAATTATATAAATTTTCAGTTTCATTATAACGTTTTAGATCATTTCTATTTTGGTCACTCTCTGTTAAATGGTTAACAAGAGTGAAGACATAATATTTTTCTAGTTAGTATAATAATACATTTAGTTTTCAATATTTACACATTTTATCAATTTGATCTTAATTCCGAATAATTTAATAAATTTAATTGTTCATATTTACAAATTCTATCAATTTGATCATTAAACGCTTATAATTAAATTATTATTATATAATTATGAAAAAGTACAATATATAAATAATAATTTATATATATTATCAATGCAAAATATATTTTAAGCGGCCTTATTAAATACAAAATTTAAAGGCACGAGATTGAGAATGATTGAAGTTTCTGTAAATTTCTTTGCTGCCAACATGGCAACTTTAGTTGTCTCAGCATCAAGCATTACTGAACTGTAACCTTAATCTCCTCAAAATCAGGTTCCTTAGCAACCTTCATAACCATCTTAATGACACTAATCTCTTAAAAGCAAAGAATTTAATTGAAAGTCCAAATTTTAAAACAACTTTACCTATTAAAGTATAATTTTTATTAGAATCTGTCATCACCCATTGAGTGATTCTTACTTATGGGAATGTAACTCTCTAGCCACACTCTTTGTTTTAAATTATAAATCTCAATAACATCCTTCTTCAAACCCAGCATGGACCTTCGATTTTTTTTCCTACTAGTATGGCTTCAACTACGAACTGCACAAATACAAAGAAGATCGCATGAGCTTTCCCATAAGGCTTGCTTTCTTAATTCTTCCTCATCATTTGTTATATTCTCCTTTCAATTATAATTATATAGGAAGGATTCAATTCCACAGAAGTCCCTATGCGAAGAAGTTTCCCACAAAAGCAAAAAGGATCGTAAGGCTTAATTGTCAATTGGGCTTAACTTTTAGTTGGACTCAAATTTTTAAATTGACCTTAATTTACTTTTAGAATTTACCTTTGGTTTTGGTTAAAACAAAATTCAAAATCTTAATATAAATAAAACTAAAAATAAGATAAGAAGGGATTTTATTAATATATATTTATAAAATTTTATTTAAAGCATTTGATTTTGGGTTTGTGAATGGTGATTTGTTCTTGATTGGTATGATGTTATAGTTTGGATTTGCTAAATGCATGCATCTATAAATATATATTATTAAAATCTTATAGGATTTTATTATTCGAATATTCTTTCTTGATTGAGAAAAATTGGGAAACATTCTATATATATATTTATATACTATATTTAAGAGTTTGATTGAGTGGGCGGTCTCGCCCATCAATCAAGTCGTAAAATTATCAAAATAATCATTATTTTTATAGAGCAACCATTATTATTTTAAGGGTATCTTTATTTTTTATATATTTATATAAACTTTAGAAAAATTAAACATGTATAATTATGGATTGTGTGTTTTAGTTGATTACATGAATTAATTGATCTAAACTTTGAGTCTAAATTTAATACTCGATACTTGGTTCATGCTTTCCCTCTTTTGCAAGAATAAATGGAATTTCAAGCTTGCTTTGATAATATATGATTGTGTTTAATTGTATTTCAATAAGGGAAGCAATAATTTGATCGGAAGAAGCCCACCTTTTGGAGATACAAATCTTCGAAGGCTTGTTTGGAAATTATCATTCACATTGCAGTTTTTTCGAGTTTGGTCATTCTTGATCTCAATGAAAGTGTACCAGCATGGCTCGTAAAATTTGTGCTTTTCAAAATCTTCAAAACTTAGACCTTTCCCATAACAAGATTTCAAGAGCTATTCCAAAATGTTTCACTAATTCAAGTGCAATGGCCACAAAATTTAAGCATGATGCTGCGTAGTGGTCCTGCTATTTCATCTGATTGCTAATAGTTTCACAAGAGAAATCCCCAAAGAAATTGAAAATCTTGTTAGGCTATTATCATTAAATTTGTCAAAGAATCTCTTAAATATACCAAACAACATTGTCAACATTTTAAATAAATAAAAAAGAGAGAGAAGACGTGATTTTCGGCAAAACAAGAACGAAATTGAAAACATTTTAAATAAAAAGTACACATTATAATACTAAAAATAAAATAAGTAATTGTTTCCGTGTTTTTAGTAACATGCTGCACTTTCCCGTTTCATTCCCATCTTTGTCTTTCTTTAAAATATTCTGTATATTTGATGGCTCTTTTTTGGACTAGTTATTGTGGAATCACGTTAGATTTATTTTTAGGGCAAACAATATAATTAGTCATCTAATTATATAAATTTTTAATTTTATTGTAACCTTTTAAATTATTTGTATTTAGTCACTCTTAGTTAAATGATTAATGGAAGTGAAGACAGTATTTTTTTAATTAGTATAATAACATATTTAATTCTTAATATTTACATATTTTATCAATTTGATCATTTGACATTTGTAATTAAATTATTATTATATAATTATGAAAAGTACAATATATAGTATTATTTATTCAATTACATATATGGCCAATGGATGCCACTTCCATGGAGGTCAAGGTCAACGTCAACGTTAATTTACTTGGAAATTTGGATAATGACCAAAAGCAAGAGAAAAGAAGAGCATCAAAATTCAAAAAGCAAAGGTACCCATGATTTTCGTCACTCGTTTCCCATTAAAAGTATACTCCAACTTTCATTAAAAAAATACGAAAAGCAGCTTCTTTATCTGTAGCCAGTGACTTCCAACTTATTGCCTCATACTCTGAATTATTACATGTTTAAAGGATATTGTGCCGATTTCTTCAACTAATTTTGCAGAATCCATTTCCGTTTCTTTCATTTCACTTGTTGGAATTTGAAATGTGGGTCTTTTTAACGGGTTGCTATGTAGTGTTGTTCCAATAGGGTCGGAAGTGTGTAAATTATTGTACTAAAAAATCACACAAAGTTCAATTCTCAGGGAAGAGAGGTGGATCACATGGATCTCTTAAATACCAAGTATTTCCTTAGACAGAATATCCCTTCTATAGTAATTTAATAGCACAATTAAATACTACTATTATACCCTCAAATATTGAAAGAAAAATAGGACAAGAAAGAACACAAGAGATTTAACGAGGTTCGGTAAATTATACCTACGTCCTCGGGCACTAACACCAGATGATAACTTTACTATCTCCAAAGTATTACAAACAAATAGAATTCCTTAAGAATTCTCAAATGGGAGAAGAGAGAAAACTAAGAGAGAAAGATTGGTTGGGATGAATTGAAATGAGAAATGAGAAGGCCTATTTATAGTTGAGGTTTAAGGACCAAACAATAAATAGCCCATTATCTCAAGGACCAAAAAAAATTATCCCATGCCACTTTTTCAAAGTCAACTTTAGGGTGCTAAACTTGCACCACTTTGTATTGTTTGCCATTAATGTTGTCTCCCATTAATGTTAACAATCTCCACCTTGAAGATTTGATTAGGATAATCACATCTTCACACACTTCCTTCAACTCCCCAAATTCGATAAAGCTATCTTTTGTAGTGCCTACAAATGCACTCTCGAGCGCCATACACCTGAAGGTGCTCAAATTCTCAGGATGTTAATCAAGTTCAAACAATGATTAAACTTGATTGTTGTTACCACCTTGGTCATCATATCTGCGGGATTATCTGCTGTTGGAATCTTCTGAAGTAGAATTTTTCCTTTTTCAAAGACTTCCCGCACAAAGTGATATCTTACGTCGATATGTTTGGTTCTTGAATGATAGACTTGATTTTTGCTAAATGAATAGCGCTCTGACTGTCACAATATAAACTTATGTGACTTTGAACAACTCCTAAGTCTTTCAACAATCCATTAAGCCAAATAGCCTCCTTAACAGCTTCTGTAACTGCCATATATTCTGCCTCTGTAGTAGACACAGCTACTGTAGACTGTAAGGTAGACTTCCAACTCACTGGGGCTTTCGCAAGAGTAAACAGATACCCCGTAGTTGAACGACGTTTATCTAAATCACCAGCAAAGTCGGAATCAACATATCCAACTACAAACTGACCAAGTGCTTCATCCTGTTCAAAAATTAAACCAACATCTACGGTTTTTCAAAGATACCATAGAATCCATTTCACAGCTTGCCAATGTCCTTTTCCAGGATCATGCATATACCTGCTCACAACTCCAACAACTTGTGAAATGTCAGGCCGCGTACACACCATCGCATACATCAAACTCCCAACTGCATTAGCATATGGGACTTTTGCCATATATTCTCTTTCTTCTTCAGTTTTCGGAGATAATTGAGCACTAAGTTTCAAATGAGAAGCAAGTGGGGTACTTACATGTTTTGTGTTTTCATTTACACCAAAACATTGTAATACCTTTTTCAGATATTACTTCTGATTCAAACAAAGCTTGCCTTTCTGTCTATCTCTACTTATCTCCATGCCGAGAATCTTCTTGGCCTCACCTAGATCTTTCATCTCGAACTCTTGATTCAACTGAGCCTTCAGCTTATCTATCTCTTTTGGCTCTTCGAAGCGATTAACATATCATCAACATACAAGAGTAGATAAATGAAAGATCCATCATGCAGCTTCTGCAAATACACACAATTGTCATATTTGCTTCTTGTGTACTTCTGCCTTCTCATAAAGCTATCAAATCGATTGTACCACTGCCTCGGGGATTGCTTCAATCCATATAGCGATTTGTTTAACTTACAAACCCAATTTCTACCACCAGCATCTGTGTATCCTTCGGGCTGAGTCATATAGATCTCCTCTTCTAACTCACCATGCAAGAAAGCCGTCTTAACATCAAGTTGAGCTAGCTCCAAATTCAACTGTGCTACCAAGGCCAACAAAATTCTAATGGAGGAATGCTTCACAACAGGGGAAAATACATCATTGTAGTCAATTCCCTCCTTCTGAGCATAGCCTTTAGCTACCAATCTTGCATTGTAGCGAATATCCTTCTTGCTAGGAGATCCATCTTTCTTTGCGAATACCCACTTGCATCCGATTGCCCTTTTACCTTTCGGTAATTGCGCCAACTCCCAAGTATTGTTCTTCCGGAGAGACTGCATTTCTTCATCCATGGCGCTTTTCCATTTATCACTTTCTAAGCTTTGCATTGCTTCTTGATAAGTGATAGGAATATCATCAACAACGGGAAGGGCGTAGGCCACCATATCAGTAAATCGAGCAGGTTTACGAATTTCTCTCCGTGGCCTTGCAACTGCAACTGGTTCTGGTGTACTTAGTGGTTCTTGGGTCAGAACCTCTTCAACCTCTAATTCCTCCATTGTGGCTGGAGAATTAGACTTATTAACTGGGCAAATCCCCATCTGCTCAAACTCCACCTGTTTTGGAGTACACTCCACCTGCTGTGGAGTATTGCTCGTCTGAATATCTTTATCTGCTACCTTTTTCAATGTGGCAGATTCATCAAAGGTAACATCTCTGCTACAGATCATTTTCTTTGTGCTTAAGCACCAAAGACGAAATCCCTTCACTCCAGAAGTGATTCCCATAAAGAGAGCTTTCTTTGCCCTCGGATCTAACTTTGACTCTTTCACATGGTAATATGCAGTGGTTCCAAACACATGTAAGGAATCATAATCTGTAGCCGGTTTTCCAGACCATACCTCCATAGGAGTTTTTCTTTCTAATGCAGATGATGGCAAACGATTAACAAGATGGCCAGCGTATGTCACAGCCTCAGCCCAAAATTGCTTGCCCAACCCAGCATTGGACAACATACATCGAACTTTCTCCAGCAATGTTCGATTCATACGCTCTGCCAATCCATTCTGCTGTGGTGTATCCCTAACTGTGAAGTGTCGAACAATACCATACTCTTGGCACACATCGAAGAACGGATCACTTTTATATTCCCCTCCATTGTCCGTCCTAAGCCGCTTGATTTTCTTGCCAGTCTGGTTTTCGATCATAGTTTTCCATTTAAGAAAAACTCTAAGCACTTCATCCTTAGTTCTCATGGTATACACCCAAACTCTTCTGGAAAAGTCATCAACAAAAGTAACAAAGTAGTGTTTTCCTCCCAATGAAGGTGTCTTGGAAGGCCCCCACACATCTGAGTGAACATATTCCAAAATACCTTTTGTATTATGGATAGCAATACCGAATTTCACTCTCTTTTGCTTTCCCAGAACACAATGCTCGCAAAATTTTAATTTGTAAGCCTTTGCACCTTTCAACAATCCTTGCTTTGCCAGAATTTGCAAGGATTTTTCGCTGGCATGTCCCAACTTCATATGCCACAACTGCATTGAGTCCAATTCTTTGTTACCGGAAGCTGTAGCGACTGCTCTAATAACTGTACTACCTTGGTAGTAATACAAGTTATTTTTCCTGATGCCCTTCAATATCACAAGTGCGCCAGATGTCACTTTCAAAATCCCATCTCTCATAGTAACAACTGAACCATTGGATTCCAAGGCTCCCAATGAGATGAGATTTTTCTTCAAACTGGGCACGTACCGAACATCAGTCAGAACTCTGGTTGATCCATCTTGATTCTTTAATTGGATTGAACCTATCCCAACGGTTTTACAGGTATTGTCATTGCCCATATAAACAACTCCTCCATTTAGTTCTACTAAATCAGAGAACCACTCCCGGTTAGGGGACATATGATAGGTACAACCCGAATCCAATATCCACTCATCTGAATGGAACGACGATGATGATGCAACCAGTGATAGTTCAGAGTCACTAGTATCATGCTTAGCAACACAAGCATCTACAGCAGCTTTTCCCTTATTCTTCAGCTTTGGACAATTTTTCTTCCAGTGGCCTTTCTCATGACAAAAAGCACATTCATCTTTCCCGAGTCTGGACTTTGACTTTCATCTCCCCTTTTGAGTTTTCTTCTGAGTGTATGAACGACCTCGGACTACTAAAGCTTCTGTATCTCTGATTGAGTTTTTCTGTTTGTCCTTCTTTCTCTATTCATAACTGTATAAGGCCGCACAGACTTTGCTCAGAGATATATCACTCCTGCCATGAAGTAGAGTAGTTTCTAGGAACTCAAACTCCTCAGGAAGTGACCCCAACAGCATCAAAGCCAAATCTACATCTTTGAATGTCTCATCCATATTCAGCAAATCAGTGACTAACTGATTAAATTTGGTGATGTGATCATTCATTGTGGTACTTGGGACGTATGTGAAGCGAAACAGTCTTTTCTTCAAGTGGAGCTTATTTTGAATGTTTTTCTTCAAAAATTTTTCTTCAAGTGCCACCCACAACTTATTTGCAGAAGTCTCCTTTGAAAAAGCATACCTCTGCTCTCGAGAAAGGCATGATCGAATTGTGCCACATGCCAACCGATTGATCGCCTTCCAATATTTCTCCTGTACATCATCTGGTTTCTCTTCATCAATGGCAATGTCTAGACCCTGCTGAAAAAGGGCATCTAGAACCTCACTTTGCCACATACCAAAATGGCCCGTGCCATCAAAGATCTCCACGGCCAATCTTGCATTTGCAATTGTCGGTCTTGTCCACATGGATGATGTTGAAGCTCCTACACTGACCGTTTTCTCCATAATCTTTCAATATACCTAAGGAAATCTTTTCTGATGTGGAAGATCAGTTTAAACTGCAACCACAGAGCATACTACGATTAACCTTCGGCTCTTGATACCACTTGTTGTTCCAATAGGGTCGGAAGCGTGTAAATTATTGTACTAAAAAATCACACAAAGTTCAATTCCCAGGGAAGAGAGGTGGATCACATGGATCTCTTAAATACCAAGTCTTTCCTTAGACAGAATATCCCTTCTATAGTAATTTAATAGCACAATTAAATACTACTATTATACCCTCAAATATTGAAAGAAAAATAGGACAAGAAAGAACACAAGAGATTTAACGAGGTTCGGTAAATTATACCTACGTCCTCGGGCACTAACACCAGATGATAACTTTACTATCTCTAAAGTATTACAAACAAATAGAATTCCTTAAGAATTCTCAAATGGGAGAAGAGAGAAAACTAAGAGAGAAAGATTGGTTGGGATGAATTGAAATGAGAAATGAGAAGGCCTATTTATAGTTGAGGTTTAAGGACCAAACAATAAATAGCCCATTATCTCAAGGACCAAAAAAAATTATCCCATGCCACTTTTTCAAAGTCAACTTTAGGGTGCTAAACTTGCACCACTTTGTATTGTTTGCCATTAATGTTGTCTCCTATTAATGTTAACATGTAGTACATTAATTTATTGAGTGATGATATGTGTCACTTTTTTGGTTGACTTTTATTTAAAATTTAGGGAGATCTTTCTAATTAATCTAAAACACTTTATTTTTTTTAAATAAATTAAAAACACAAAATTAAAATATAAAGGAATTTTTTATCGAAGCCATACATATTACCTCCGTCGACTTCAACTTCAATGATTATGTCAAGCCCGAACAAGCATTTAACTTCCTAGACGAATGGTACTTCTCCAACATCGATGGAAACACTGACTGTAGCAGGAAAGAAGTGGAGACGACTTCGTGGCTGCTTCTCCACCCGAACCATAAAGTTCATGAAAGTCCGGAAATGAACACGAGTCAGTTGTGTTTTCTGAGATGGATCCGTGCTTGGATCTAGACTTCGAGCATGAGGATCCGAAAATGGAAACCCAAGCTCTGGAGGTCAACGATCACTGATTCAACATGGACTTCATTACATCCCAACCCTTCCCTTATGGCTACAAGTACAATTGTAACTACAACCCTCACTGTTTTAGCTATAGCTTAAGCAAGCAAAAGCAGCTACTTGGTTGAGTTGGTTCTTCCACAATTAAAGATTGAATCCTTCATTTATTGTTTTTGCAGGTATCATCGTCACCTTTAGATGTTGAGGTGGTAGTGACATTGAAGTCGAAGTTCACTTGGTAATATGTATGATTCAATAATATTTTTAATTATTACAAAGCTATCAAAGAGAGTATTTTTTTTAATTTCAAGTTCGCACTAATAAATTTAATAAAATAATTTTAATGACAATAATTATTAGTCGTAAATTTTTAAATTCAAAAATATATAAAATATATAATCATATTTTAATCTAACATCAAACTTGAAAACCATACTAATGAATATATAAAAGTTTTAAGAGTTAAATAAAGCATGTAACGGATAAATTGATTTTTCTCAATAAGTGTTTAAGGGTAAGAAAAATCATAATGCAAGTTTGAAATGGTATTGATTTTCAAAATTTTGCTTAATAATAGCCTAAAATAAAGAAAAATAATGTTATTCAAATTCCATGTCTTCCATTTTCTTTTCTTTCTTTTTTTCTCCTTTCACTTTTAAGACCTAAAAGGTCTTAAGAAGGTGGGAGAGGGATTTACTTCATAGACATTTAGGTTATTGTAAAAAACTTCCTGATAGCATCCATTTTGTGGAAAATTAAAAGCAGTTAACTAAAATTTTCTGACGGACTATTATTAATTAAATGCATTTTGTTGGAAGAAACTTCCTTGCGCTTCATGTATGATTTTTGTGTTTTAGCTAAGCTTACTCTCTATATAAGGAGTTGTAAGCAATATGGTTGGTAGCATGCAATTGCAACCATGACAACTCCTCTTCCAATTTCCTTATTCCCTTTTCGTCTTCTCATTTCCGCTATCTGTTTTAGCATTTGTGATGCCAATTCCAACCTACTTTGCATCCAAAGTGAGAGGCAAGCTCTTTTGAAATTCAAGAACCATCTTATTGATCCTTCAAACAGGCTATCTTCATGGGTTGAAGGAGGGGATTGCTGTAAAT
Organism: Gossypium hirsutum; assembly: GCF_007990345.1. Classification (NCBI taxonomy): domain Eukaryota; kingdom Viridiplantae; phylum Streptophyta; class Magnoliopsida; order Malvales; family Malvaceae; genus Gossypium; species Gossypium hirsutum. Next base: position 116,131,797 of record NC_053434.1, read on the forward strand.
GGATTGGTATCGTCTGCCATAACTCAACAGGCCACATCCACCAACTGCACTTGGCTCCTCTTTCAGAGCCTGGTTACTTTGCACCATATGCTGAATGGGAAGCTTATTACAATTCCCTGCTAGGAGGCAAAATAAATCCTTCACTGCTGGAGTTGAAGCATCTCAGTTCCCTGGACTTGAGCAGTAACAATTTTAGCAGCATACATATCCCGAAGTTTTTCGGTTTGCTGGAGAGTTTAACATATCTTGACCTCTCTCGAGCACAATTCTGGGGAGAAATTCCTCATAACCTGGGGAATCTTTCAAAGTTGCAGTATCTTGATCTAGGACGTAATGATCTCAAATAAAAAAGTCTTCAATGGGTTTCTGGACTTTCTTCCTTGCAGTACCTTGATTTGAGTTATGCGAATCTTTCTAAAGCAAATGATTGGGTACAGGTAACATTCAAACTTCCTTCTTTGTTACAGTTGCGTTTGCCATATTGTGGTTTAGAAGATGACCCATCTTTCATCAGTGTCAATTCTACAAATCACTGCTTGTTCTTGATCTTTTTTGGAACCGCTTAACTTCAGTACCTAAGTCGATATTTTGTCTTCATGGTCTTGTGTCCATTGTTCTTAGTGGCAATTCTTTGGAAGGCCCAATTCCAGATTACTTTGGGAACACCTCGTTTCTTAAAGTTCTTGATCCTAGTAGGAATCATCTCAATTCATCCATACCCAATTCCTTGTATAGTTTAAACCGTCTCCAGTTCCTTAGTCTTAGTTCAAACCAGTTACAAGGAACAATCTCGAGTGCCATTGGAAACTTGAGCTCTGTTACTCACCTTGATCTTTATAATAATACAATTGAAGGTGGAATATCAGAAATCCTATAGAGTTTGTCTAGATGTTGTTCGGATTCCTTAGAGTCATTGGATATGACCAATAACCAACTTTCTGGTCATTTAACTGATCAACTTGGGCAGTTTAAAAATCTATCTTACTTGTCCCTTGCTCAAAACAAAATTTCTGGTCCCATTCCATCATCGATGGTGAAGTTATCATCTTTGAAGTTCTTAAGTGTTTCAGAAAATCAATTAAATGGTACTTTTCCTCTATGTTTTGGTCAACTGGAAAGTTTGGAAATTCTGGATTTTGGGTATAATCTATTGGAAGGAGTTGTATTAGAAACCCATTTTTCTAATCTCACGAGATTGACAACTCTGAAGGCATCACACAATAGGCTTAGATTTGAACCAAACTCAAGCTGGATCCCCCCATTTCAATGTCGAATTATTGAATTGGGTCACTAGCATCTTGGCCCAAAGTTTCCCCAATGGTTAAATTTCCAAAAGAAGTTGTCTCTGTTAGATATCTCTGATGCAGGAATTTCAGATGTCATGCCCACTTGGTTTTTGAACTTTCCCACTCAAATTGGATATTTAAATCTTTCCAATAATCAACTTACTGGAGAGATCTCATATTTGAATGTGAGATGCATTGTTGACTTGAGTTCAAACGAATTCACAGGCCCATTGCCAAGAGTATTCCCTCCTTTGGGACATTTAATTTTATCAAATAATTCATTTTCAGGATCTCTTTTTGAATTAGTTTGTAATTCATCGAATGGGGAATGGATGGAAGTGCTTTACATTGATAGAAATCTTATCTCTGGAGAAATTCCAGATTGTTGGAATTATTGGCGGTAATTGGGGCTTTTAAATTTGGAAAGCAACAACTTGACCGAAAAAATCCCTCCTTCTTTAGGGTATAGAGATCTTTTAGTGCTAAACCTTCGAAACAATAATATGTTTGGAGAATTGCCAGCCACATTCCGAAATTCTACAAGTTTGATGATGCTTGATCTTAGTGAAAATCATTTCAATGGAAGTATACCAGCATGGATTGGAGACAAGCTCTCAATGCTGCAGGTTCTAAGCCTTCGATCAAATAATTTTGGTGGCCATATTCCTCGTAAAATTTGTGATCTTCAATATCTTCAGAATCTGGATCTTGCCCATAACAACATTTCAGGCACTATTCCAAAATGTTTGAGTAATTTGGGTGCAATGGTCAACAGAAGCAACCATAGCTACTCTATGCATAGATCGACAATTATCAGATCAGGTATTGAAAATTATGTTAGTGAAATGGACGGAAGCAACCTAAGAAACTTTATGCTTGAGTGGCATGTTTTCGGTACTAATTTCTTTTATTTGAGTGCATTATTAGTGCTGAAAGGACGAGAGGATGAATACAGTACCACACTAGGGCTTGTTACCAGCATGGACCTTTCGACTAATAGTCTCACAGGAGAGATCCCAAAAGAAATTGGATGTCTCTCTGAGCTGCGATCATTAAATCTATCAGGGAATCTTCTAACAGGAAATATACCAAACAACATTGGCAACATGAAGTTGATAGAATCTCTTGATTTGTCAATGAATCAGTTGAATGGTGAAACCCCTCCAAGTTTCTCCAATTTGAATTTCTTGAATCACTTCAACGTTTCCTACAACAACTTGACAGGACAAATCCCAACAAGCACTCAACTTCAAAGCTTTGAAAACTTTTGTTACATGGGCAATCATCTTTGCGGACCTCCTCTCACTAAAAATTGCAGCACAGAAGGTATTCCAACTAATGCTGCAAATAATGGAAATAGCAGTGAAGGAAGTAACGTGAATTGGCTTTATGTCAGCATAGTTCTTGGCTTTGTAATGGGATTTTGGGGTGTAGTGGCTCCGTTGCTTTTCATTAGATCTTGGAGGATTGCATACTATCGAAAGCTGGATCATATCTTTGGTAAACTGTATGTGTTTTGGGCTACTATGGGCATGTAGTTTGATGGAAAAAAAAAAGCATGTATAATTGATGAATCTGAGTTAGGTGTGCTGCTACATGATTGTTTGGTGCTGAAAGATTAGTTTTAGCATCTGTCCTTTTTTGGACTCGATGGCATGCCAACAAGGCAGCCCTCTCGCTTGCATGAGGGATTTTGTTATATACAAACCACCAAGGAATAGGATACTTTTCCTCTTGCATTTTTTTTAAGAATGTTGAAATTATGTTTTATGTTGATAAGAATGAGGATTGTGAATGGTAGGTTTGGGTATATATGGTGAGCCTGTTGGCTTAGGTTTAGTAGTTCATCTCCTCTTTGTGTTCACTTTTGTTTTGTGACTTTCTCATTAATGAATTTCTTTTGTCTAAAAAAAAATTAGTAATTTTAGACACACATAAAAGTATAACGGTAAACTAAACCTAAGAACATTCTAAAATAGGATTTGTCTTATTTTGGTCTCTTTGAACTTTTTTTCAATTTAGTCACTCTAATTAAGATAATTTTTTGAATTAGTCACTGACGTTAAAAATTTCGTAATCCACTAATGGATTGTTGATGTGGTATATTAGTCAATTGAATGATGACCCGTGACACTTTATTTTGACTTTTGACAAAAGCTTAAGGACCTTTCTATATGTAACATCCCATACTTGACTCGATCACCGGGTCTAAGCTACAGTGTGTCACATTCGTTTCCAAGGCAACTACAATTAATTTAGATACGAAGAAACATCACAATTTATATAACTTACTTATGAGCATATAATGACATTATTATCTAAATTCAATAAATACTAATTTGATACTAAAGTTCATATAAACATAAAGACATACTAACAGTGACTCAACTAGATCGGTACATGACAAACTATTTAAAAATGCAAATATACCCACATTGCTGAGTCTAAGATCTTCTCTGGATGTTAAAGCTGAAATTGCGCTCGAAAAACAAATCATATGCTGAGTAATCAATTCAATGGTATTTCTACAAATTTAATGTCAACGCGAACAAGTTAATGAAAACACTAAATAATTACACCTATGCAAAACATCCTATTAAGTAAATTATTTATACTGCATAAGTCCATTTAAATAAGTTCCGTAACTAGTTCAAGAGTATAACATGTTAGCATATTATACTCCAAATCGAGTTGATTAATTCGTCCTAATTCCATACCAATCTTCCAAGTCATAACCCGTTACGCATAATCTTTCACAATTGTAGTTCATGTTAAATCTCATTATCAAATTCTATATTCTAACATTGCCCAATATTTTTATTCATATGATGTGCATGATGTGTCGTTTTATAATTCAATAAACTAAGCTATGATCATGATAAAGGCAAGCGCAACTATCAAATAGTAGTATAGCTATGGTGAGTCCAGAGTATCGTATCCACAAGGACTAAAAGTACTAGTAATTACTATCTTTTTATTATCTAGCCTAAAATTTGGAGAGGTGTTTAAAATCTAAATTTAACTAAATTAATTTCTAAGCGACAAAGAGAAAATAGGGAGAAAACTTGAAGAAAACTTTATGAGATAGGCAATACCTAGGAAAGAATCCACCTAGACTTCACTTATTATTCTAAATCTGAATTAAACGATTTATTCATTTGACTTAATCGGTAGAAATCCCTAAATTATATTAATATCTCTTTCGAGAATAAAAATAACTGACTCTAGGTTGATTAATTGAAATCTCTTTCTAATTAAAACCCCTATTGTCGCATTAATTCGATCTATGGATTCCCTTATTAGATTTGACTCTAATCTGGTAGATTTATGTCATCCTATTTCTAGGATTGCATGCAACTCTACTCAATTATGCCAGATCTACTCTTAAACAGGGAGTTTTGCTCCACTGAATAAACACATCAATCATGAATTAATATCCTGAAAATATTAAGACATGAAAATAAAAACACATAATTGAGATCAACAATAATATGTTTGGAGAATTGCCAGCCACATTTCGAAATTCTACAAGTTTGATGATGCTTGATCTTAGTGAAAATCATTTCAATGGAAGTATACCAGCATGGAATGGAGACAAGCTCTCAACGCTGCAGATTCTAAGCCTTCGATCAAATAATTTTGGTGGCCATATTCCTCGTGAAATTTGTGATCATCAGTATCTTCAGAATCTGGATGTTGCCCATAACAACATTTCAGGCACTATTCCAAAATGTTTGAGTAATTTGAGTGCAATGGCCAACAGAAGCAACCATACCTACTCTATGTATAAATCGATAAATATCAAATCAAGTACTGGAAATTATGTTAGTGAAATGGATAGAAGCAACTTAAGAAACTTTATGCTTGAGTGGCATGTTATTGGTACTAATTTCTTTTATTTGAGTGCATTATTAGTGCTGAAAGGACGAGAGGATGAATACAGTACCACACTAGGGCTTGTTACCAGCATGGACCTTTCGACTAATAGTCTTACGGGAGAGATCCCAAAAGAAATTGCAAGTCTTGTTGAGCTATGATCATTAAATCTATCTGGGAATCTCCTAACAGGAAATATACCAAACAACATTGGCAACATGAAGTTGATGGAATCTCTTGATTTGTCAATGAATCAATTGAATGGTGAAATCCCTCCAAGTCTCCAATTTGAATTTCTTGAATCACTTCAGCGTTTCCTACAATAACTTGACAGGACAAATCCCAACAAGCACTCAACTTCAAAGCTTTGAAAACTTGTCTTACATGGGCAATCATCTTTGTGGACCTCCTCTCACTAAGAATTGCACCTCGAAAGGTATTCTAACTGATGCTACAAATAATGGAAGTAGCAGTGAAGGAAATAAAGTGAATTGGCTTTATGTCAGCATAGTTCTTGGCTTTTTAATGGGATTTTGGGGTGTAGTGGCTCCCTTGTTTTTCCTTAGGTCTTGGAGGATTGCATGCTATCAAAAGCTGGACCATATATGTGGTAAATTGTATGCGTTTTGGGATACTATGGGTATGTAGTTTAATGGGAAAAAGCTTGTGTAATTAAGTTTTGTGTGTGTTTGATGGGAAAAAGGAATGTTGCAATTAAGCCTTATGTTGATATAAATGAGAATTGTGAACGGTAGGTTCGAGTGTATGGGGTAAGTCTATTGGCTTGGGTTTAGTAGTTTCTCTCATCTTTATAATGGGTCTTGTTTTGTGACTTTCTCATTAATGAATTTCTTTTTTTCAAAGAAAATTAGTAATTGTTTAAATATTTGTAATTATTTATGGATGTATGGTGGGTTATCGTTGATAGTTTCCATAGATTTATTGTTGGGAAAATGGTGAAAAATAGGTAGCTTTGAGATGTCTTGTATTGGTTTCTCCATTTTGAGTTATAGAGAGAAGAGAAAGGGAAAAAAATGTTTTTGATTAATTATACTTTTTTTTTGCTCATTACTGCCTTTAAAACTTGTAAAAGCAAATATAGGAAACACAAACAAGATTAACGAATCCTACTTACTGAGGCCACTCATCAACAATACAAACCCGACATCCCAAGACCAAAGTTAACAAACAACACTGCAGAAATGACCACCCAAAAAGTACTACAAAACATACTCAAAACCACATAGCATACACATAAAATCTGACATTATAAATCAACTCACCACCAAGCCTTAAACATACTAGTTCTATTAGCCCCTGCAATAGCTAGAGAATCTGCCATTTCATTTCCATTCGCCACAGCGGCTGAAAAAGATAACTTTCCCACCCTGCTCCACCTCCTTTCCAGTTCAGCAAATATAACTTTATGTGACCAACGTCTCATTGTTTTCTCCAGAATCCAACTAAGAACCTCCCTTGAACCTATTTCAATAATCAAAGAACCAGTCCTCTTCTAGCCGATTTCAATAATAATATCAAGAGCAATGATTATAGCTCCCAATTCAGTTGACCCAGCATCACTTGCATCAATTGGTCCTGAAAATAAGGCTCTAACAATTCCATCCTCACCTCTCAACACTCCTCCACCACCCCGAACACCTTCAAAAACAATACCGCTAACGTTAAATTTGAACCAACCATGAGGTGGAAAACACCAACCCCCAGGATCAGACTTAGATAAACAACACTTATACGGACATAACCACCATAATCTTTCATGAAACCTACACTCATCAAAAGCAGCTCTGCTCCATAATAAAGCAAGGGATAATTGTAATTTTGGTCCCTAATTTTTTAGGCCATTTACAAGTTAGTCCCTAAACCTCAACTATAAATAGGCCTAACCATTTCTCATTTCAACCATCCCAACCAATCTTTCTCTCTCAGTTTTCTCTCTTCTCCCATTTGAGAATTCTTAAGGAATTCTATTTGTTTGTAATATTTTGGAGATAATAAAGTTATCATCTGGTGTTAGTGCCCGAGGACGTAGGTATAATTTACCGAACCTCGTTAAAACTCTTGTGTTTTTTCTTGTCCTATTTTTCTTTCAATATTTGAGGGTATAATAGTAGTATTTAATTGTAGTATTAAATTACGATAGAAGGGATATTCTGGCTAAGGAAAGACTTAGTACTTAAGAGATCCTTGTGATCCACCTCTCTTCCCTGGGAATTGAACTTTGTGCGATTTTTTAGTACAATAATTTACACGCTTCCGACCCTATTTGAACTACAAGTGGTATCAAGAGCCAAAGGTTAATCGTAGTATGCTCTGTGGTTGTAGTTTAAACTGATCTTCCACATCAGAAAAGATTTCCTTAGGTATATTGAAAGATTATGGAGAAAACGGTCGGTGTAGGAGCTTCAACATCGTCCATATGGACAAGACCGACAATTACAAATGCAAGATTGGCCGTGGAGATCTTTAATGGCACGGGCCATTTTGGTATGTGGCAAAGTGAGGTTCTAGATGCCCTTTTTCAGCAGGGTCTAGACATTGCCATTGATGAAGAGAAACCAGATGATGTAGAGGAGAAAGATTGGAAAGCGATCAATCGGTTGGCATGTGGCACAATTCGATCATGCCTTTCTCGAGAGCAGAGGTATGCTTTTTCAAAGGAGACTTCTGCAAATAAGTTGTGGGTGGCACTTAAAGAAAATTTTTTGAAGAAAAACAGTCAAAATAAGCTCCACTTGAAGAAAAGACTGTTTCGCTTCACTTACGTCCCAGGTACCACAATGAATAATCACATCACTAAATTTAATCAGTTAGTCACTGATTTGCTAAATACGGATGAGACATTCAAAGATGAAGATTTGGCTTTGATATTGTTGGGGTCACTTCCTGAGGAGTTTGAGTTCCTAGAAACTACTCTACTTCATGGCAGGAGTGATATATCTCTGAGCGAAGTCTGTGCGGCCTTATACAGTTATGAACAGAGAAAGAAGGACAAACAGAAAAACTCAATCAGAGATACAGAAGCTTTAGTAGTCCGAGGTCGTTCATACACTCGGAAGAAAACTCAGAAAGGGAGATCAAAGTCAAAGTCCAGACTCGAGAAAGATGAATGTGCCTTTTGTCATGAGAAAGGCCATTGGAAGAAAAATTGTCCAAAGCTGAAGAATAAGGGAAAAGCTGCTGTAGATGCTTGTGTTGCAAAGCATGATACCAGTGACTCTGAACTATCACTGGTTGCATCATCATTGTCGTTCCATTCAGATGAGTGGATATTAGATTTGGGTTGTACCTATCATATGTCCCCTAACCGGGAGTGGTTCTCTGATTTAGTAGAACTAAATGGAGGAGTTGTTTATATGGGCAATGATAATGCCTGTAAAACTGTTGGGATAGGTTCAATCCAATTAAAGAATCAAGATGGATCAACCAGAGTTCTGACTGATTTCGGTACGTGCCCAGTTTGAAGAAAAATCTCATCTTATTGGGAGCCTTAGAATCCAATGGTTCAGTTGTTACTATGAGAGGTGGGGTTTTAAAAGTGACATCTGGCGCACTTGTGATATTGAAGGGCATCAGGAAAAATAACTTGTATTACTACCAAGGTAGTACAGTTCTTGGAGCAGTCGCTGCAGCGATTGTTGAAAGGTGTAAAGGCTTGCAAATTAAAATTTTGCAAGCATTGTGTTCTCGGAAAGCAAAAGAGAGTGAAATTCGGCACTGCTATCCATAATGCAAAAGGTATTTTGGAATATATTCACTCAGATGTGTGGGGGCCTTCCAAAACACCTTCGTTGGGAGGAAAATACTACTTTGTTACTTTTATTGATGACTTTTCCAGAAGAGTTTAGGTGTATACCATGAGAACTAAGGATGAAGTGCTTGGAGTTTTTCTTAAATGGAAAACTATGATCGAAAACCAGACTGGCAAGAAAATCAAGCGACTTAGGACAGACAATGGAGGGGAATATAAAAGTGATCCGTTCTTCGATGTGTGCCAAGAGTATGGTATTGTTCGACACTTCATAGTTAAGGATACACCACAGCAGAATGGAGTGGCAGAGCGTATGAATCGAACATTGCTGGAGAAAGTTCGATGCATGTTGTCCAATGCTGGGTTGGGCAAACAATTTTGGGCTGAGGCTGTGACATACGCTGGCCATCTTGTTAATCGTTTGCCATCATCTGCATTAGAAAGAAAAACTCCTATGGAGGTATGGTCTGGAAAACTGACTACAAATTATGATTCCTTACATGTGTTTGGATCCACTACATATTACTATGTTAAGGAGTCAAAGTTAGATCTGAGGGAAAAGAAAGCTCTCTTTATGGGAATCACTTCTGGAGTGAAGGGATTTCGTCTTTGGTGTTTAGACACAAAGAAAATGATCTGTAGCAGAGATGTTACCTTTGATGAATCTGCCACATTGAAAAAGGTAGCAGATAAAGATATTTAGACGAGCGATACTCCACAGCAGGTGGAGTGTACTCCAAAACAGGTGGAGTTTGAGCAGATGGGGATCTGCCCAGTTAATAAGTCTAATTCTCCAGCCACAATGGAGGAATTAGAGGTTGAAGAGGTTCTGACCCAAGAATCGTTAAGTACACCAGAACCAGTTGCAGTTGCAAGACCACGAAGAGAAATTCGTCGACCTACTCGATTTACTGATATGGTGGCCTACACCCTTCCCATTGTTGATGATGATATTCCTATCACTTATCAAGAAGCAATGCAAAGCTTAGAAAGTGATAAATGGAAAAGTGCCATGGATGAAGAAATGTAGTCTCTCCGGAAGATCAATACTTGGGAGTTGGCGCAATTACTGAAAGGTAAAAGGGAAATCGGATGCAAGTGGGTATTCGCAAAGAAAGATGGATCTCCTAGCAAGAAAGATGTTCGCTACAAGGCAAGATTGGTAGCTAAAGGCTACGCTCAGAAGGAAGGAATTGACTACAATGATGTATTTTCCCCTGTTGTGAAGCATTCCTCCATTAGAATTTTGTTGGCCTTGGTAGCACAGTTGAATTTGGAGCTAGCTCAACTTGATGTTAAGACGGCTTTCTTGCATGGTGAGTTAGAAGAGGAGATCTATATGACTCAGCCCGAAGGATACACAGATGCTGGTGGTAGAAATTGGGTTTGTAAGCTAAACAAATCGCTATATGGATTGAAGCAATCCCCGAGGTAGCGGTACAAGGGATTTGATAGCTTTATGAGAAGGCAGAAGTACACAAGAAGCAAATATGACAATTGTGTGTATTTGCAGAAGCTGTATGACGGATCTTTCATTTATCTACTCTTGTATGTTGATGATATTTAATCGCTTCGAAGAGCCAAAAAGAGATAGATAAGCTGAAGGCTCAGTTGAATCAAGAGTTCGAGATAAAAGATCTAGGTGAGGCCAAGAAGATTCTCGGCATGGAGATAAGTAGAGATAGACAGAGAGGCAAGCTTTGTTTGAATCAGAAGCAATATCTGAAAAAGGTATTACGATGTTTTGGTGTAAATGAAAACACAAAACATGTAAGTAACCCACTTGCTTCTCATTTGAAACTTAGTGCTCAATTATCTCCGAAAACTAAAGAAGAAAGAGAATATATGGCAAAAGTCCCATATGCTAATGCAGTTGGGAGTTTGATGTATGCGATGGTATGTACGCGACCTGACATTTCACAAGCTGTTGGAGTTGTGAGCAGGTATATGCATGATCCTGGAAAAGGACATTGGCGAGCTGTGAAATGGATTCTACGGTATCTTCAAAAAACCATAGATGTTGATTTAATTTTTGAACAGGATGAAGCACTTGGTCAGTTTGTAGTTGGATATGTTGATTCCGACTTTGCTGGTAATTTAGATAAACGTCGTTCAACTACGGGGGTATCTGTTTACTCTTGCGAAAGCCCCAGTGAGTTGGAAGTCTACCTTACAGTCTACAGTAGCACTGTCTACTACAGAGGCAGAATATATGGTAGTTACAGAAGCTGTTAAGGAGGCTATTTGGCTTAATGGATTGTTGAAAGACTTGGGAGTTGTTCAAAGTCACATTAGTCTATATTGTGACAGTCAGAGCGCTATTCATTTAGTGAAAAATCAAGTCTATCATTCAAGAACCAAGCATATCGATGTAAGATATCACTTTTGTGCGGGAAGTCTTTGAAAAAGGAAAAATTCTACTTCAGAAGATTCCAACAGCAGATAATCCCGCAGATATGATGACCAAGGTGGTAACAACAATCAAGTTTAATCATTGTTTGAACTTGATTAACATCCTGAGAATTTGAGCACCTTCAGGTGTATGGCGCTCGAGAGCGCATTTGGAGGCACTACAAAAGATAGCTTTATCGAATTTGGGGAGTTGAAGGAAATGTGTGAAGATGTGATTATCCTAATCAAATCTTCAAGGTGGAGATTGTTGAAAAGTCAAATAAGGTAGGTGTTGAAAGTCAAAAATGGTGTTGAAAAGTCAAAAATGGTGGGAGGTGCAATTGGCACCGAAAGGAAAAAAATAGTTGGCAAGTTGTTTAAAGTTGAAAGGGGTAATTGCAATTTTGGTCCCTAATTTTTTAGGTCATTTGCAAGTTAGTCCCTAAATCTCAACTATAAATAGGCCTAACCATTTCTCATTTCAACCATCCCAACCAATCTTTCTCTCTTAGTTTTCTCTCTTCTCCCATTTGAGAATTCTTAAGGAATTCTATTTGTTTGTAATATTTTGGAGATAATAAAGTTATCATCTGGTGTTAGTGCCCGAGGACGTAGGTATAATTTACCGAACCTCGTTAAAACTCTTGTGTTTTTTCTTGTCCTATTTTTCTTTCAATATTTGAGGGTATAATAATAGTATTTAATTGTACTATTAAATTACGATAGAAGGGATATTCTGACTAAGGAAAGACTTGGTACTTAAGAGATCTTTGTGATCCACCTCTCTTCCCTGGGAATTGAACTTTGTGTGATTTTTTAGTACAATAATTTACACGCTTCCGATCCTATTTGAACTACACCAGCAACCTATTAGTGAAAAATAGATTATTTTAACAGAAGTGGCTAGTTTAAATAATTATTTTAATAAGAGTGACTAAATTAAAAAAATTAAAATTATCAAAATAGGTTGAACTGTATTTTAGAGTGAACTTGAATGTAATTTACCTTAAAAAAAATATCTTACCAATTGTATTGATTACAAAAATTTTTAATCTAAATTTCTTTAAAAATTCACAAGTTTAATCTATCAATTTTCTTTTACCGAAATATAAACTAATATTAACAGTGATTTTTTTTTTCCATTTTGCTTACTGTATATAAGGAAAGAAAATATTAGCATGCAATAAAATAGAGAAAAAAATAAAAGAATATTAACGATGGTTTTTTTCAATAAGTTTTTTTCTTTTTGCGTGGGAATGGGACTTACTCCATAGACTTAATTAGGGGTGAGTAAAATTCGATTCGATTCGAAAAACTAAATAAAAAATTTAAATTTTGAATTAAATAGTTCGAATTATTTGAGTTAATCAAGTTATTCGGATCAACTCGAATAAAAAAATAAGCTTTTCGGTTTAACTCGAATATGAATTACACAATTCTAGTTATCCAAAAATCCGAATAAAAAAAGACAAAACTACGTCGTTTTGATAAATGTTTACCAATTAAATTAAAAGGCAAAATCATTATTGTTCATGTAATTAAATAATCTTGTACTTCGTCTACTAGTTAAATAATTGGTCCATCTAAACGCAACATTAAGTACAAATAATAGGATTCGTTAACTTGACTCGATTTGACTCGAAATTTTTTGACTCAATTCGATTCGATTAGAAAAAAAATCAAATTGAGCTCGGTTGCTAAAATAGGATTTTTCAACTCGACTAACTCAAAAATTTGTGACTCGATTCGACTCGACTCGATCCTAGACTTAATTGAGTTGATCTGCTTCTCAACTTTATTTCTATTTGTCTTTCTAAACTTGTGGAATTTTAAAGTTTGTTAATTTCTTAAGTAGAGAAAAATAGAAAACTGTAACTATTACCCAAAATTAGAAACAATAAATGCTTTTTGTGGAAATTTGGGGTGTTGGAAGAAAGTCCCTTGCCCCTAATATATGTGTGGACAATATTTTTGTTTTTGCTTACTCTATATCCGTAGTTGCTACTGTAATAGTATGGATATGTAATTTCATTCTTTTTTATATATATATATAAACTAATGGTTATATTTGAATGTTAAAATGATTTTTTTAAATAAATTTTTTTGAATAGTTTAATGATTATTTTGTACTAATTTCAAGTTGAGTGGCCAAAATATAAAGATTTCATGTTTACGTAATATTATTTTGTCTTATATGCCACATTTTAAAATTTCAAAAACTTTAAAATATTTTAAAATTTAAAAAAATCAGAAATTAAAAACTTTAAAATTTTCCTGAGATTATAAAAAAGTGCACTATTTAAAATTTAAAAATAAAAATAGATAAAATTTATTATAAATACTTTAATTTTTTTGGTTTCCCAATATATTCATTAGAGCGAGCCTAATGAACAATCTTTTAAATTTTGTAAGCCCGTTAAAGAGTAGATGCGATATAATTTACTTTAATTATTATAATTTTAGTGACATCGGTTGGAAGGGGTCTGGTTCTTTGATAATTGGGATGGGTTTGGGGGTGGTTTATAATTGGATTTTGGAGAAAGGAGACCTTGGTCGCATCAAGTTTCATTTGCAGATATTGAAAGGAGGATTGCCTGTGTGGGTGAGCTTTCGTTTTCAATTGCTGAGATGAATGGAAATGAAATGGAAGGGTCTTTAGCTTCTGCTGGAATGACTAGACTTAGCATGTTTAAGGCTTGGTGGTAGTTTTGTCTGAGATTATTTTGTTGTTAAAGAGTGTGGTTGCTGTTAATTTGTTGCAGGTTTTTGTTTTTGTAATCTATGAGTAGCAGAGGTTCAGGGGAGTTAGGGGTTTGTGGCGTTTTTGTGGTTTTTATAGGTGGGCTGCTTGTCAAGGGTATTATTTGCTTTGTCTGTTGTTATGGCATTTGCAATTTTGTAATTGCCTTACTGAGCAAAAAAAATATATATATATATAATTTTAGATTTTTTTATTATAATTTATTTAATATTGTTCTATGCATGAAGAAATAATTAAGGGACGACGGTATGCATTTTCTTTGACTCGATTTTATAACATTTCTTTAATTTAGTAATCGAAATTCATATTACTTTTTGTGGGAAAATAAATGTAATTAATTAGAAATTTCCCTTGATAGCAAATTTTGTGGAAATTTGGGGTTTTGGAAGAAACTTCATTGCGCTCATGTATGGGCACAATATTTTTGTATTCTAGCTAAGCTTAATCTATATATTTGGAGTTGTGAGCAATGATTGGTAGCATGCAATTGCAACCATGACAACTCCTCTTCCAATTTCCTTATTCCATTTTCTTCTTCTCATCGCCGCTGTCTGTTTTACCATTTGTCATGCCAATTCCAACGTACGATGCATTCATAGTGAGAGAGAAGCTCTTTTGAAATTCAAGAATGATCTTATTGATCCTTCAAACAGCCTATCTTCATGGGTGGAAGGTGGGGATTGCTGTGAATGGAGTGGTGTCGTCTGCCATAACTCAACTGGCCACGTCCACAAACTGCACTTGGCTGCTCCTCTTTCACCTTACGAGCAGTCAGCCCTAAGAGGCAAAATAAATCCTTCACTGCTGGAGTTGGAGCATCTCAGTTTCCTGGACTTGGGCAATAACAATTTTGTTAGAAAAAGGCAGCAGCAACAATGAACAACAAAGAGCATAAGCTCATGAAAAACAGGAAGCAGAACAAAAGAACAAAATCCAAAGAGAAGCAGCAAGTAACCGAATGAAAAAAGTCATAGCTTTCATTTCCATTTCAAAATATAAAGGGGTTACAAAAATAATAATAATAATAAGTAAGTTACCTATACTGTAACAGCTCCTACCAAATTTGGCAAGTTGCCAACTAAAATATTACAAAAGAAAAGCTAAAAAAATTCAGCTGTTACATCCATCAATTTCAAATCTAAAAATACTAGCTTTAGATATCAAGCAACTTGCCAACTTGTTAACATCACAAAAAATACAAAATTTAAACAAAAGAAAGTAGCTTCTGGTTCAATCTTCAAACATGCTGCTGCTGGAAGTTTGTTGCATTGCAGGCCAATGCTCAACACTCCTCCTTGGACTGTAGGCAACAAACACCGATTGAATCCCTTAGAAATTCAAACCTGATTGTGCCAAGAGGCTTTGTCAAAATGTCAGCCAATTGATCTTGTGAGCTGCAATGTGTTAGACACACTTCTTTGGATTGAACAACTTCTCGAACAAAGTAAAACTTGAGCTTAAAATGTTTGGTTTTGCCATGAAAAACAGGATTTTTGGAGATGGCAACTGCTGACTGGTTATCCACCATAATTTTAGTTGGCTTAAGCTGTTCTTCATTCAAATCACATAGCAACTTCCTAAGCCAAATGGCTTGATTCACTGCTGCAGCTGCTGCTATGTATTCGGCTTCAGCAGTAGACTGAGCAACAGTTTGTTGCTTCTTTGAACTCCAACTGAAAACTCCCGAACCAAGTGTAAAGAAGTAGCCTGAAGTACTTCTCATATCATCAACTGATCCACCCCAGTCACTATCTGAGTAGCCAGTTAATTTCAGCTCACTTCCTTTCTTGAACATTACACCAAACTTCAAAGTACCTTTGACATACCTGAGTATTCTCTTTGCTGCTTTCAAATGAGTTGTATTGCAGCTGTGCATGAATCTAGACAATAGACTTACTGAATGCATAAGATCAGGTCTGGTTGCTGTCAAGTAAAGTAAACAACCAATCAAGCTTCTATACTCCTTTTCATCTACCTTTTCTTCATTTCCAAAGCTGCTTAGTTTCTCTCCCACAGCTAATGGTGTGCTCACTGGTTTGCAGTTTTCCATATGAAACTTAGTGAGAATTTTCAAGGCAAATGCATGCTGGCTGATAAAAATGCCTTGATCAGACTGGTCTACTTCCATACCAAGAAAGTAAGTCATGATTCCCAAGTCTGTCATGTCAAACATGTCTTGCATATTCTTCTTGAACTCCTGAATCAAATCGACCCTGCTTCCAGTCACTAATGGATCATCCACATATATTGAGACAATCAGCAAAGTGTCATCTTTAGACTTCTTTATAAACAAAGTTGGCTCGCTCAAACTTTTCTCGAAATTGAGCCTAGACAGGTAAGCATCTATCCTATCATACCAGGCTCGAGGAGCCTGTTTTAGTCCATAGAGTGCTTTCTTCAGCTTGTAAACCTTGTCCTCCTTTCCTTGGACTTTAAATCCATCAGGCTGTTCAACATAAATTTCCTCTTTAAGGAAGCCATTCAGGAAAGCTGACTTGACATCAAGCTGATGGACCTTCCACTGTTTCTGTGCAGCGAAAGCAAATAGAAGCTTTATGGTATCCAGCCTTGCCACTGGAGCAAATGTCTCCTCAAAATCAATGCCGAACTGTTGATTGTACCATTTCACCACAAGCCTTGCCTTGTGCTTGTTCAGAGAGCCATCTGCATTGAACTTGGCCCTGAAAACCCACTTGACACCTATGACCTTCTTTTGATCAAGTCTGTTTACCAGATCCCAAGTGTCATTCTTATGGATCATGTCGATTTCAGCCTCCATAGCCTTCTTCCAGCTCTTGCTTCGTGCAGCTTCTTCATAGCTTGAAGGCTCAACAATGGCCACATTGCATCTTTTGTAGATATCAGCAATAGACCTGGTCCCTCTCACAGGAGCATCATCTACATTGGCATTACTGACTTCATTTTTTGCCAATTCCAGATTGCTGTCAATCTGCTCTTCTTCAAACTGACTTGTGTTAGAGCCATCTAGACTCCAAAACCTTCCTTCATCGAATTTGACATCCCTGCTTACCAAAATCTTCTTGGTTGAAAGATCAAATACTCTGTAGCCCTTCTTGCAACTACTGTAGCCAACAAATATACCAGGAACTGACCTCTTCTCGAGCTTGGTTCTTCTTTCTGTAGGGACAAGTACAAAACACTTGCAACCAAACACTTTTAAATGGGAAACAGTTGGTTTAAGGTCATACCATGCTTCAAAAGGAGTTTTATCATTCACAGCATGTGTTGGTAGCCTATTGAGCAGGTACACTGAGGTGTTGACACCTTCAGCCCAAAAAATGCTTGGAAGCTTGCTTTGAAACAAAAAACATCTGGTCATGTTCATCACTGTCCTGTTCTTCCTCTCAGATGCTCCATTTTGCTGAGGAGTATACATTGTGGTCAATTGATGATGAATCCCAGCCTACTCATATAGCTTCTGAAATCTTTCAGACAAGTATTCAGAACCATTGTCTGTCCTCAAGGCCTTAATCCTGCAGCCTGTTTGATTTTCTGCCAATGCTTTGAACTTTCCAAAAACTTCAAACACTTCTGACTTCTGTTTCATGAAATAAACCCAGCAAAATCTGGTCAGATCATCAATAAACAGTATAAAATACTTACTGCCATTTAGTGAAGGCGTCTTCATTGGTCCACAGACATCTGAGTGCACCAACTCAAGTCTTTCTCGAGCCCTCCATGCTTGGTTTACTGGAAAAGGCAACCTGGCCTGCTTGCCAAGCTGACACACTTCACAAACACCTTCACTTGCACTAACCTTCACCATGTCCTCTGTCATGTTCATTTTATGCAGCAAATCAAGTGATTTGAGGTTAACATGGCCAAACCTCTTGTGCCAAAGATCAGTATTGTTAACTGAGCTTGTTTAGGCACTTTTCTCAAGTTGACTCACATCCAGCATAAAACATTTGTCTCCCATAGGTGCTGAGACAATCTCCCTACCATGAGCATCACTTATAACACAAGAATCATTCTTGAAAACTAGTGAAAAGCCTTTCTTGACTAGCTGGCCTACACTGAGTAAATTTTGGTCTATTTCTGGCACATAGAGCACATCAGAAATGATTTTGTTACCTGAACCTGTGTGAATCACCACATCACCTCTTCCTTTTGCTTCAATCAAGTTGCCATTGCCTATCCTGACCTTCGAGACAAAGCTCTTGTCAATGTTCTTGAAAAAGTTCTCATCTGCAGCCATGTGGTGTGAGCAGCCACTATCCACAAGCCAACTGCTCTTGCTGTTAGCTGCAAAACATGAAGCTGTAAATACATGCTCCTCCTGAGCTTGGACATCCTCGGCAGACTTGGCTTGTACTGGCTGTGCTTGTGCCTTCTCATGACTTCTACAGATTTTCTCATGATGGCCATACTTCTTACAGCTTTTGCACTGTATGTCTGGTCTGGTCCAGCAATACTTCTCCAAATGATTAGTCTTCTTGCAGTGAACGCATGGTGGAAACCTCCTTCTACCGGCATCTTTCTTTGATCTTTCCCTCTTTTCAAACCAAGGCTTCTTAGCTTTCTAGCTTGAGCTGGAGCCTTCTCTGACCTTTGCTTGAAAAGCACCTTCAAGACTCTCCTCCTGCCTACTTGCTCTTCTCTGCTCAAGTGCATAGAGTGAGTTAACCAACTCAGACAAAGAAATGGTTGTGAGATCTCTCGAGTCCTCCAATGAGGAGATTTTTGACTCAAACCTTTCAGGTAAGGTGGTAATAACCTTCTTAACAACCCTGCTATCACTGAAATCTTCTCCAAGGAGTCTAATATTATTGACAGTAGCCATAATCCTATCAGAATATTGCTTGATAGTTTCTGACTCCTTCATCTTCAAATTTTCAAACTCCCTTCTAAGGTTGATGACTTGTTACTGCCTAGTCTTGTCTGATCCCATGAAGTCCTCTTTTAGCTTGTCCCAAGCTTGTTTGGGTGAGTCACAGGCCATGATGCGAGTAAAAATCACATCAGACACTCCATTCTGTAGGCAGGCCATGGCTTTATGCTTCTTGGCTCGCTCTTCACCATGTTGCCTGATCTGAGCAATGGTTGGATTTGCTCTCAGTGGTGGTGGCTCGACATCATTTTCAACTGCACTCTACAGATCAAGTGCGTGGAGGTAAGTTTTCATTTTAACTACCCAAATGTGGTAGTTTTCTCCAGCAAAAATTGGTGGTGGAGGAGGTGCAAAGCTCATGTTGCTGAAACTGGTTTGACAAACACGATTTTTGAGTTTATTTTGAAACAAAAAAACTTAAACAACAGAGGTCCTCAAAGACAAGAGGCTCTGATACCATTTGTTAGAAAAAGGCAGCAGCAACAATGAACAACAAAGAGCATAAGCTCATGAAAAACAGGAAGCAAAACAAAAGAACAAAATCCAAAGAGAAGCAGCAAGTAACCGAATGAGAAAAGTCATAGCTTTCATTTCCATTTCAAAATATAAAGGGGTTACAAAAAAATAATAATAATAAGTAAGTTACCTATACTGTAACTGCTCCTACCAAATTTGGCTAGTTGCCAACTAAAATATTA
This sequence comes from Gossypium hirsutum, assembly GCF_007990345.1. Taxonomy (NCBI): domain Eukaryota; kingdom Viridiplantae; phylum Streptophyta; class Magnoliopsida; order Malvales; family Malvaceae; genus Gossypium; species Gossypium hirsutum. Next base: position 116,151,430 of record NC_053434.1, read on the forward strand.
CAAAAGAAAAGCTGAAAAAATTCAGCTGTTACATCCATCAATTTCAAATCTAAAAATACTAGCTTTAGATATCAAGCAACTTGCCAACTTGTTAACATCACAAAAAATACAAAATTTAAACAAAAGAAAGTAGCTTCTGGTTCAATCTTCAAACATGCTGCTGCTGGAAGTTTGTTGCATTGCAGGCCAATGCTCAACAAATTTTAGCAGCATACATATCCCGAAATTTTTGGGTATGCTGGTGAATTTAATGTATCTTAACCTCTCTTTTGCATGATTCCAGGGAGAAATTCCTCATAACCTTGGGAATCTCACAAAGTTGCAGTATCTTGATCTTCGAAGTAATGAACGAGGCGATAATAAAGCAACAAGTCTTCAATGGATTTCTGGACTTTCTTCCTTGCAGTACCTTGATTTGAGTGAGTCGGATCTTTCTAAAGCAACTAATTGGCTACAGGTAACATTCAAACACCCTTCTTTGTTAGAGTTGCACTTGTCAAATTGTGATTTAGAAGATGATCCATCTTTGATCAGTGTTAATTCTTCAAAATCACTGCTCGTTCTTGATCTTTCTGGGAACAGCTTATCTTCAGTATCCAAGTCAATATTTAGCCTTCATGGTCTTGTGTCCATTGATCTTAGATCCTGTTATTTGGAAGGAACAATTCCAGATTACTTTGGGAACATCTCGTTTCTTGAAGTTCTTGATCTTAGTTTGAATCATCTCAATTCATCCATACCCAATTCCTTGTATAGTTTAAACCATCTCCGATTTCTTGATCTTTCGTATAATGAAATTGAGCAAGACATATCTGAAATCCTACAGGGTTTGTCTAGATGTTGTTTAGGTTCCTTAGATTCATTGAATATGGAATCTAATCAACTTTCTGGTCATTTAACTGATCAACGTGGCCAGTTTAAAAATCTAGCTTACCTGTCCCTTGCTCTGAACAAAATTTTTGGTCCCATTCCAGTGTCCATAGGGGAGTTATCATCTTTGTATTTCTTTGATGCTTTAGAAAATCAATTAAGTGGTCAAATTCCATTGTCTATAGGGGAGTTATCATCTTTGAAGTTCTTTGATGTTACAGATAATCAATTAAATGGTACTTTTCCTCCATGTTTTGGACAACTGGAAAGTTTGGAAATTCTGCAATTTGGGTATAATCTATTGGAAGGGGTTGTATTAGAAACTCATTTTTCTAGTCTCACGAGATTGACTTATTTATTTGGGTCACAGAACATGCTTAGATTTGAACCAAACTCAAGTTGGATTCCCCCGTTTCAATGTCAAAATCTTTATTTAGGTCACTGGCATCTTGGCCCAAAGTTTCCCCAATGGTTAAAGTTTCAAAAGAAGTTGAGTTACTTAGATATCTCCGATGAAAGAATTTCAGATTTTGTGCCCACTTGGTTTTTGAACCTTCCAACTCGATTTTATTATTTAAATCTTTCCTGTAATCAACTTACCGGAGGGATTTCATATTTGAATGTAACAACCACTATTGACTTGAGTTCAAACCGCTTTACAGGTCCATTGCCAAGAGTACTCTCAACTTTAGGGATGTTAAGTTTGTAATTCATCATTAACGGGGATGTCAGCTCTTTTCATTGATACAAATCTACTGACTAGAGAAATTCCAGATTGTTGGAAGTATTGGGAATATTTTTCTTATTTAAATTTAGCAAAAACAATTTGACAGGGAAAATCCCACCTACTTTGGGATATACAAATCCTTGTATGTTAAACCTTCGAAACAATAGCATGTTTGGAAAATTACCCTCCACATTGCAAAATTCTAGTAGATTATTTATGCTTGATCTTAGTGAAAATCATTTCAGTGGAAGTGTACCAGCATGGATTGGTGATAAGCTCTCGAAACTTGTGGTTCTAAGCCTTCGATCAAATAACTTTGATGGTCATATTCCTCGTAAAATTTGTGATCTTCAATTTCTTCAAATCTTGGACCTTGCCCACAACAACATTTCAGGAGTTATTCCAAAATGTTTCAATAATTTAAGTGCAATGGTCACAACAAACAAAACCAATAGTAAACTTTCTTCGTGGTATTTCGTTGATTCCTTAATTTATTTGAAAGAATTATTGATGCTGAAAGGACGAGAGGATGAATATGGTACCACACTAGGACTTGTTACTAGCATAGACCTTTCGGTTTATAAACTCAAAAGAGAGATCCCTAAAGAAATTGGTAGTCTCGTTGGACTATTGTCTTTAAATTTTTCTGGGAATCTCTTAACAGGAAATATACCAGACAACATTGGCAACATGAAGTTAATGGAATCTCTTGATTTGTCCATGAATTGCCTAAATGGTGAAATCCCTCCAAGTTTCTCTAAATTGAATTTCTTGAATCACTTCAATGTGTCCTACAACAACTTGACAGGACAAATCCCAACAAGCACTCAGCTTCAGAGCTTTGAAAACTTATCTTACGTGGGCAATCATCTTTGCGGACCTCCTCTCACTAAGAATTGCACCTCAAAAAGCATTCCAACTAATGGTGCAAATAATGGAAGAAACAGTGAAGGAAGTAAAGTGAATTGGCTTTATGTAAGCATAGTTCTTGGCTTTGTAATGGGATTTTGGGGTGTAGTGGCTCCCTTGTTTTTCATTAGGTCTTGGAGGATTGCATACTATCAAAAGCTGGACCATATCTATGGTAAATTGTATGGGTTTTGGGCTACTATTTGTAAGTAGTTTGATGGGAAAAAGAAACATGAATAATTGATGCATCTGAGCTAGGTGTGTTGCTACTTGATTGTTTGGTGTTGAAAGATTAGTATTAGAGTCTGTCCTTTTTCTTTACTCGTCCGTGTGTCAGCAAGGTAACCTATTCGTTTGCGTGAGCAGCTTTGTTTCATGCAAACCACATTGACTTTGATACTTTTTTCTTTGCATTTTTTTTTGAAAAATGTTGAAATTGTCCTATGTTGATACAAATGAGGATTGCAGACGGTAGATTTGGGTGTATGGGGTGAGCCTATTGGCTCAGGTTTAGTAGTCTGTCTCCTCTTTGTGTTTGCTTTCGTTTTATGAATTCCTTATTAATAAATTTCTTTTCTCTAAAAATATTATTAATTTTAAACATGCATAAAAGTATAAGCGTAAACTACACTTAATATCATTCTAAAATTGGGTTTGATTTATTTGGATCACTATGAATTTTTTTTTCTTAATTTAGTCACTTTAAAAACGATAAGAATTTGAACTAATCACTATTGTTAAAAATTTCGTTAATCAACTAATTTATTATTAATGTGACATATTAGCCAATTGAATGATAACACGCCACTTTCTTTTGACTTTTGACATAAGCTTAGGGACCTCTGTATAATTAACTCAAAACATATTTTCCCCTTCTCTCTGTAACTAAAAAAAAGGAGAAACCAGATCTGTCCAAAAAAGAAAAAAGAAAAAGAGAAACCAGAACAGGGCATCTCAAAGCTACATGCCCTTCTCCAGTTTCTCAACAATGGATCTATGACAACTATCAAGGATAACCCACTATACATCCACAAATAATTTAAGAAGAATGAACATATATAAATAAGAATGGATCTATGGCATCGATAGGGCAAAGGCAAGGGCAAGGGCAAGGGCAAGGGCAAGGGCAAAAGCTTCAACCTTTATAGTTCGTTATGCAGGCAATTCGAATTTTTGGGAGCTTTTGAAGAAGGTAATGGCTTTTATGTTCAAGATATTTTCTTTGCTTTCCATTTACTTTCAATGTAAATCAGTTGAATGATAAATTTTCTCTCTTTTTTGGGGGCTTTGTTATGGGACCCAGCTAAGCTTTCAGCGTACCGGAAGATCTAACGGTTCGCAAGAGGAATTCGAGCAAGCAATCCTCACTTCAACAACCGTCTACATCGGAAACATGTGTTTTTACAGTATTGAGGAACGAGTTTATGAGCTTTTCTCTACATCCGGTAAAATCAAGAAAATAATTATGGGCCTTAACAAGAACTCTAAAACACCTTGTGGCTTTTCCTTTGTCTTGTAACTCTCTCTCTCTCTTCCTCCCCTAAATCCTGTTAATATTTATTTTAAAACTTTTAATTGGTTATTGGGGTTTTTATTTTCATCAGGTATCATTCTAGGGAAGATGCAGAGGATGTTGTTAAATACATTAGTGGGACAATCCTTGATCCCCGTCAGATTCGTGTAGATTTTGATTGGGGTTTTTAGATATGTTCATTACTCTTTAATTATTTGTGGATGTATGGTGGGTTATCATTGATAGTTGCCATAGATTCATTGTTGAGAAAATTGTGAAAGATAAGTAGCTTTGAGATGCTTGGTTTCTTCATTTTGAATTACATAGAGAAGAGAAAAGGGGAAAAAAGAGTTTTGATTAATTAAAGAGAGTTCCGTAAATTTGTAAAAAAAAAGTGTTTTGTCATTATGTAATTGGCTAATATACCGTATAAACAACCCTTAATGGATTAAGGGATTTTTTAACGATAGTGATTAATTAAAACAATTACCTTAATTAAAATAATGAAAATAAGACAAATCTTATTTTAAAATAATATTAGATGTAATTCACCTAAAATATAATATAAACATAACATATTTAATGAACATAAAAACGTATCTTAGGTTTTCTTTTCTTTGATGTTTTATATCATCTAATTTCGACCTCACGTGCTACCCAGGAGTGATTATTAAATTATGATATGATAATTTAATTTGACAACTTTGGTTGAAATAGGATTAAAATAAATTATATTGTATTATATTAATATATAAATTCTGAATTTGAATTTAAATTTAAAATATAAATAAAAACATGGCAAAAAATTTAAATATTAATATCAATAGAAAATAAACACACAATCTCTATTTAATATATATTATTTTATTAATTATAATTTATGTAATTTCAGTTAGGTACTAATATAAAATTTATTTTTGTTCGGAAAGTTGTTGCTCGTTCCATGTCCCGTTATAAGAAAATTATTACTCTACTTAGGCCATCAAGATTGACAAAACACGAAGTATAGTTCGACTAAGATTTTAAAGACTCTCAATCGAATTGCTTGGGGTGATTGGACAAACATAAAAGTCTTATTATTTCTTGATAGATTTTCAAAGCAATTGGAAGACTAATTTATGAACACTTTTAGAATTGATAAATACTCAGGATAATTAATGAATTAATTTTAGCTTTTAAATAGAAGTTTAAAGCTTATCAAAACTTTGTTAGATGGACTCTTGCTTCTGGTGTCACTTGGAGTCTAATTTTTTGGCGTCTTTGTCATAACTTTGTTGTATTTTCGTGGTTATTTTGTGACTTTCTTTTAGGTATTATTTGGAGAGTATATTGATTGTATTGTGAGCTATTTAAGCAAGTGATTTTTAACAATTTGGTTCAATATTGGAGTTATAATTACTTCTTTGTATAATGGTAGATTGGGCTTAACAAAATTGTAATGCCCCAAAATCTTAACTTTTTGAATTGTTAGAAATTGGTAAGTCAACTGATCTAGTATGGTGGTTAAGTGTTGTTCTTGTGTGTGAGAGATTTTGGGTTTAAGTATTTTTTTCTATATTTCTGCTAAATTCTGTCTAAACCTCCAATTTGGAGTATTGGTTTAACAACTATGTGTGCACATATATTGATAAGGATGAACTTATTGGTTTAGTGGTATGGGTGTAGCATACTCTTTTGATTTTGAGTTTGAATCCCTATTCGTATAACTGAAAATATTTTTATTTCTTGCTTTATCACTCAAAAAAATCCCCAAAATCTCTCCCACTTTTCCCACGTTTCCTACACACTCTCTCACTCTTTTCTTTTTTGTCGTCCCTTTTGCAATTTACCCCAAAATTTTCCTTTTCAATTTTGTTCTTCCTCATTCTATTCATCGAAACTGTTCTTGCTCGTAACTTTTGATTTTCAATTCCTTCTCTATTGTTTCAATCCTGTGCGTGTTTGTGGTATAGGATAAAACTATCACTACAAGAAAACAAGTTTTTAGCGACGTTTTTCGCGGTGCTTTAGTAGAAAACGCCACTAAAAAGCGAATAGATAGAGTATTAGCGGCGCTTTTCTCAAACGCCGCTAAAATATTAATCTGAACGACGTCGTTTAGATTGAGCTTTAGTGGCATTAACAGCGCTTGATCAGAAACGCCGCAAAAGATTGATCTTTAGCAGCGTTGTTTCAAAAACGCTGCAAAACTCAATCTTTTAGTGGCGTTTTTGATTAAGCGCCGCTAAAAGATTAAGCCACGTCATTTTACTTTGAGATTTAGTGGCATTAGCGGCGCTTTTTGAAAAACGCCGCAATAGATTGAGTATTAGCGGCGCTTTTTGATAAATGCTGTTAAAGCTCGATAACTATTTTAATTTTTAGGGATTGATATGGGTTTAATGGTTGTGGTTTAGGTAACTATCTATTTTATCTAAATAAAAAAAGTGACAGATTGATAAGGATAGGTAACTATCTATTTTAGATAGGACAAATTATAATAAATTAAATAAGGTCTTATTTTTATTTTGATTTCGCTTTTATTTAATTTGATCATAACTGAAACCGACTAATTTATAAATTAACAATATAAATTAACTACACCATTCACTTAGTTATGGGAAAGTTAATTTCATTTTAGTTACTTAATTATGAAAAATTACAATTTGATAACTTAAGTTACCAAGCTGTTAATTAAATTAATCAATGTTATGATTTTATCTAAACCCTAACGCACTAAAACCTTAAATCACTAAACCTTTAAACCCTTAAAACTCTAAACACTAGACCCCTAACCCATAAATCCTAACTCATTGACCCTGACTCCTAACCCTTAACCATTAAACCCATAAACTATAGGCCTTAAATCTCAAACCTTAAACTATAAATCCTAAACTCTTAAATCATAAACCCTAAAATCTTAAAAATAAATTTTAATATAATATTAATGTCTATATAGATATTAATATAAAAGCAAAAAACAAAACACAAATAATGAAAGAGGGAAAAAAAGTGAAATGGCAAAATGATGCATTTGGCAAATGGAATATCAATCCAACATATATTTGAAGATTACGTTTATGTTTATGAAAATTATTTTTTCGAAATTAATAATTATCTCACTTAAATTATGGTTAGCAAAAAGTTGAAAAATAGTGATGTTCTCTTTGACCATTAGTGGGTTTAGTGATTAGGGACTATTAGAGTATTATGGTTTTAAGGTACAATTAGGAGTATTGATAAAAATGAGAAAAAATCAAACGAATTTAAGGTGCATGGATTTAGGGGTTAAGGTTTAAAATTTAAGTTCAAGGTTTAGGGTACTGGGTTTAGAATTTGGTTTATAAGGTTTAGGGACTGGGTATTGGGTTTAGGGTTTAGTCTATAGGGTTTAGGGTTTAGGGTATTGTGTATTTGGTTTAGGGTTTAGTCTATAGGGTTTAGGGTATTGGGGTTTAGTGTATTGGTTTTGGGATTAATTATACTTATTAAAAATTGTGTTTAAATCAAAGGCATTAGCAACGTTTTAGTCTAAAACGCCGCAAAAAACATTTAAATTTAAATAAAACGGCGTCGTATTGGTTTTACATATAGGAAATTGAATAAAAACGCAGTCATTTTAAGTGGCACGGTTAGTGGCGCTTATTAAAAAACGCCACAAAAATATGATTAAAAGAATGAAAACGGCGTCATTCTACTTGGAGGGACAGTGGAGTTAGTGGCGCTAGGTCATAAATGCCGCTAAAAGTATAAGAAATTGTATTGAAACGTCGTCGTTTTATTTCGCGGGTAGTGGATTTAGTGGCGCTATCTTATAAACGCCACTAATAATATAAAAAATCGAATGAAAACTACGTCGTTTTATGTGGTGCGGTTTAGGAATTAGTGGAGCTACCTTATAAACGCCACTAAGAATATGAGAATTCGAATGAAAACTACGTCGTTTTATGTGGCACGGTTTAGGAATTAGTGGCGCTATCCTAAAAACGCCACAAAAAAACTGAGTTACTGGCGCTTCTTTATAAATGCCACAAATGTCATTTTCTTGATATCCAAAACTGTGTCATTTTGGTTTCATTCATTTAACTCCAATTCACTCCCCCGATACTTCTTGTTTTTTCCCTTAGCAAAATTTCCCCAATTCAGGCTATTCCCCCCAAATCCTTAAATTTTCCCTAAGTCTAAATCCCAACCGATCCGCTGGTGAAGAATCTGATGCTACCACTGCTTCATCACCCTCGGCTAACCCTCTGCTACGTCGTCGTCAGTCTCCACTGTTGCAGTTAATCGGTAAGAATCTGACCCTACCACTGCTTCATCGCCCTCGGCTAAGCCTTCTCTTTTGAATGAAATATTTAAGATATGTTTTAGTTTCCTGTTTGTGTTGTTTATGTTGCTTTGCCTTATGTTATAAATTTTTGTAGTAGTTCTAAGTTAGAAGATTTAAAACCATAGTGGCATTGCTTGAAAGGGTTCAGCACTCGAGGCTCTATAAGATGCTTAATTCACATTTCATGCAAACATTTACTTTTTTCTTGTTATGTTGCTAATAATGGAATGGGTAAATACAATAATTTTATATGCAATTATAGATATTGGGGTTCAAATCTGAGATCTGCTGCCCTATGCATGATATGAGATTGTCCTATTCTAAGACAGGAGAATAGGTAGAAATCTTGGGTTTTACAGTATGAAATTTAACTGTAGTCGATCACACATCTTCAATTATATTGTTTGCATAATATGAGTAATATACATACACACACTCACAAAAGAGATTACAAGTTCAAGGATTCGAACTTGAGATCTGTTGAATGTCATCATATAAAACATGAATCAACTGAGTTAGAACACCAGATTTCATGATAAGATATTTAACCGCAATTCCTGATTATGCATCTCTAGACTCCTAAAAAACCTTTGCTTGACCTTGTTCCAAAGTTTGGAAGCAAATCCTCTGGTAACTTCCTTTGTTCTCCTGTTTCTCTGCATATTTGGGTTTTCATCTCCGATGTCACTGTTTCTTCCTTGGATGTTGTTGGTCTAGTAAAACCTTCCATGGTATGGCATAATGTTATTGAAAAAGTGTTTACTCTGCTTACAGAGCTTATTGAGATGCCTACATATAATTCATGCTTTCTCTTTACTTTGTCATTCGAACTGCATGGTTTATTTATGAATGAATGTTGTTCTTCACTTCTTTCGTCTTCATGTAATTTCAGGCTTTGCTGCTTTTTGCATGCTTATTTTGAGGATGATGTAGGTGATTGTGGTCGTTTTTGTCTTCTTTTTTTCCCCTAACAGTTACTATTTGAGCTATTTTGGGTGGTGCATAGTAATGAAGTCATCAATTTTCCTTCTTTTCTAAATATTGAGAATGTTTAAGAGCTATTATCTGATGTCGGTGGTAAATAATTTTATTTATAAAAATTTGGGTGAATTGCACTCATGGTCAATGAAATATTAATAAGTTTACACTTTGGTCAGAAAGTAATCTGGTGGTCTTCATTTGAGTTTTACTCTTAAAAAATCTACTTCATTTTCTTTTTGCTTTGAATCCTTGTTGCTTATCTGATTGTATATATAGTCTATCTAGCTTGATTTATTTGGATCTTTTTAACCCCTCATTTTTTAAAACAAACCCTAATTTTTACATTTTTGTTTCCTTGGTGTTGTAGGTGATTCGAGGGCAGACATAGAAAACCCATTTGATTGGCTCTTTTCTAGCAGTTTGGCATCAAATTATCAGGACCTGCATTTGCTACTCTTTTCATACACTAAAGCAATACATAGAAAGCCTAGATAGCGAAAAGGTTAGTTAATCTTTTTTTTTCATTTTTTAAATTACTATTCTTGTTTATCCTTAGATTATTTTTTCAATTTCGTGACTGTTCATTGTTTGCAGGTGTAATTTAAATTGCCATCCATTTTAATCGACTCTACCATCCAAATTACAATTTTTAAGAGGTATGTATATTTGCAAAACTATTTCTCTTGTCCCCATTGTAGTAGAAATATTATCATCATATCCATGCATATATTCCACCATGCTATTTATGGCACAGTAGGTCTATTCAACTCTTTTAAGTAGAACAGATTTATCTTATATTAAATATTGAAAATTTTATCAGCAAATTGCACACTAAAAAAATAAAGCTAGTTTTAAACTTTAAAATGATATTATTTAAAGAAAAAGTTGAAATGTAAAAGGGAATGAACTTTAATGAATGTTGCCCAAATCCAGCTCTTCAAAGCAGTCTCAAGCAATTCTGGTAGACATTACCATGAAATGCTTACCTTTTATCAATTTATGCTGTCTTTACATTTAGTTTCTTGGTATCTATCAATCCTTTTGTGATCTCTTTATTCATTTGTGTTGGTAAAAAATTGAATGGTTGCCACATTACACATTTTAGAATCATCATGGTTTGGGAATTTGCAGGCATACATTAGAACTTGGGCTAGAAGTCCAAACCCCATTTGTTATATCAAATAAAGGTAAAAAGTTGAACACTAATATGAGGATTACCATATTTCTTGAATTTCATTTAGAAAATTGAAAGAAAAACTATTAAGGTACGTTTGCTGGTGAGAGTGGAGTAGACCAGGTTGTTGAAATTATTAAGGTACGTTTTATTTCTGGGAATTAATAATAGTTTTATCATGATGATTTTGGAAAAATTAATATTTTGGGGTTTCGATTTTGTAAAGATTTAATTGTTGGTTCTGTTTGGAGCAGAACTATTTTGTTTCCAAATTAATTTTAAATTTTTGGCTTTTGAAAGTATTTTTAAATTAGTTACACTATAATAAGTTTTTAATTTGATATGTTTTCTTTTTTAATTGAATTCGAATAAGTATGAATAAGTTTTTATATTTGGTTCAACTTAATTATTATTTGATTCAGCTTAAGTATGAATAAGTATGAATTAATTTTATTACCATGTAGCTTGCTTGTCCCTTAAAATTACAACAATAGCTGACCTTCTCTCCAACCTTATTTTAAATATTTTAAAGATTCAAAGTATATAGGCTGGAAACCTGACGGGTTGCCTTATATTGAGCTGTAAGATATAATGGATCCTCCCTAGGTGTAACAACGCCACGTATGATGAATCTTAAAAAATTCAAAAAGGCTTGAAAAAATTTCTATCGAGCTCATTTACTATTGAATATTTATATAACCTTAATTTATTTCCAATTTACTTATAAAAATTAAACTATGATTCTTTTTTGATATTATTATATTCAAATTACTATTTTTTATATTAATAATGTTTGATTTTAATATTTAATAATTTTAAATGTCTTTAAAAGTTATAACTAATTTTTATCAAAATAGTATTAATTATTGATCATTACTTAAATAAATTACATAACTTACATAACTCATATAACTTACATAATTTACATAACAACTTACATAACTCACATAATTTCCTTAAAAGCATATAGTTTAAAGTTCCAATTTCATAACTTACATAATCTACATAAAAATATATCATATCAAGACTTACATAATAAACAACTTACCCGTGTAACTTATTGCCAACTTTAGACTTCAACAACTACGAAATGGATAGGACTTGGATCAATTTCTCAAGGGCAAGCAACGAGTATCAAAATGGAGTGCAATCTTTTTTAGATTTTGCATTTCATAATTCAAGCCAAGAGAATATGATTCTTTGCCCGTGTAAGAAGTGTGGCAATATCTATTGGCATTATCGTGAAGTTGTCTAGAACATCTAATTGTTGATGGCTTCATTCAGGGGTATAAAAAATGGAATTTCCATGGAGAGTGTACAACTAGTGGAGCCTCTTCGACGATTAATCCAGGTTATCCTTATAGTGGTTACCGTCAGCATGTTAGAGAAGATGACATGGAAGGTATGATGCGGGACGCATTTAATATACGGAGTGAAAGTTTCCAATCATTTCCACCAAACTATGTTGCATCTGAAAATTATAATATCGGTGGGAATACTTTTATGGAAACGCGAAGAAGTGTACCGGATGAACAACCGAATGAAGAAGCGGCGAAGTTCTACACGTTACTTGGTGAAATGAATGAAGAACTTTATGAGGGATCAAAATTTTCGAAAATGTCATTCTATATTCTCCTTTTCCACTTAAAATGTTTGGGAGGGTAGACCGGAAACTCTTTGACAATGCTGTTAGAGCTTTTGAGAGAAATGTTCCCATTTGCAAAAATCCCTCAATCATGTAAAGACATGAAGAAAGTAATAAAAGATTTGGGCCTTGGGTACAACAAAATTCATAGTTGCCCAAATGATTGCATGCTGTATTGGGGTGATCGGAGAAATCAACAGTCTTGTCATGTTTGCGGTAAATCTCGTTGGATGAGTAGAGATGCAGTAGATGTTAATGAGGATGAATATGGGCCACAGTCAAGAAGGAAGCCGAACAAGATTTTGCGATATTTCCCGCTAATCCCAAGGCTTCAAAGGCTATTCATGTCCTCAAAGACAGCTGAGTTTATGACGTGGCATCATGATCAACGAACGGATGATGGATTATTAAGGCATTCTGCAGATTCTTTTGCATGGAAATCATTTGACAATAAATTTCCAAGCTTTGCAAGTGATCCTCAGAGTGTAAGGCTCGGGTTAGCATCTGACGGATTTAATCCTTTTAAAATCATGAGCACCTCGTACAGTACTTGGCCTGTGGTCATTGTTCCTTATAATTTGCCTCCATGGCTCTGCATGAAGCAATCTTCTTTGATATTATCTATGATTATCCCCGGAGAGAAAGGCCCCGGAAATGATATTGACATATATCTGCAGCCACTTATTGAAGAGTTAAAACAATTATGGGCGGGTGTTGAGACGTATGATGTATTGAGAAAGGAGAACTTTTACCTACGTGCTGCTTTGATGTGGACAATTAATGATTTCCCGGCATATGCAAATTTATCGGGTTGAAGTACCAGAGGACGTTATGCTTGTCCTTGTTGTGCTGCTCAAACGTGTTCACAGTGGTTATATAATGGGAAGAAGTTCTGCTATATGGGGCATCATCGGTGGTTAGATGAAAATCATAGCTATAGATTTCAGAGGGCTTTATATGACGATACTGAAGAGTTGAAAAAAGCTCCTGAGCAGATTATTGGATCTGAAATCTTATTCATGTTAAAAGATATGGATTTCAGTTACGGGAAGCTGAATCAACCATCTAACAGGCAAACAAATAGACGATCGAGGGATGAATCAGATGATGAATCTGACGAAGAGGATGACCCTAATGAGGCGGACTTGTGGAAGAAAAGAAGTATTTTTTTTGAGTTGCCTTATTGGGAGCATCACATATTACGCCACAATCTTGATGTGATGCATATTGAGAAGAATGTCTGCGAGAACATCATCCAGACATTTTTGAACGTCGATGGTAAATCAAAAGATAATCTTTAGAGTCGACTTGATTTAGTTCACATGGGAATTAGGCGTGATCTTCATCCCTAAGTACTTCCTAATGGAAAATATTGGTTGCCGCCAACAATTTTTGCAATGTCAAAGGAAGAGAAAGAAATGTTCTGCACGGTGTTGAAGGATATAAAGGTTCCGGATGCGTATGCATCAAATATATCTCGATGTGTAAGTCTTAAAGATTGAAGACTATATTCATTAAAATCACATGACTATCACATCTTGATGCAAGATCCACTTCCAGTTACTTTACGGTGCTGTATGTCAAAGAAGGTAACGTTCTGTATAATTGAACTGTCGAATATAATGAAAGCAATTTGTGGCAAAGTTCTGAATGTTGAAGAACTTGAAAAAGTACAAGATTGAGCCGCTTTGACATTATGCAATTTGGAGAAGATCTTTCCACCTTCCTTCTTCATTATTATGGTGCACCTTGTCATTCATCTCCCTCGTAAAGTAATAATTGGTGGGCCGGTTTTCTATCGTTGGATGTATCCAATTGAAATGTGCTAATTTATTTCAAAGGCATTCACCTTTATACCTATAGTTATCAGTTTTGATAATGTTGTATATGGTGTTTAGGTTCCTAGGAAAATTGAAGTCTTATTGCCGTAACAAGCATTATCCGGAAGGATCAATTGCTGAAGGCTACTTGGTAGAGGAGTGTATGACATTTTGTTCTAGATATTTAGAAAATGTTGAAACAAGATTGAATAGACCAAGTAGAAATGCTGGACTCAATGATCCTAACTTAGCCGAAACTTATTTATTTCAAAGTTATGGAGAACCAATCGGCAAAGTTGAAATTGCAGAATTAGATGACCGATCTTGGATACAAGCACATAGATATGTTCTTTTCCACCATGATGCACTTGAACAATTACGCAAGTAAGTTCTAGAATACGATAAATATTCATCTTTTTTTGATTTGTTTATTTTTAACGAATTAAACATGTTTTTAACATAGTGAGTACAAACAAATCTTAAGATCTCGTTCACGCTCACGAAGATTACAACATCGCGAGATTAATAGGTTATTCGCAAAATCTTTTCATGAATGGTTAAGCCAAACAGTATGCAACTCAACATTTTATTAACAAATATTAATGTTTTCTCATAACATTTACAATTACTCAACTTACTTTTGATTCAATAGGTTTAGAGTGGGAATGTCGTTAATGACGAAGTTAAATGGCTTTCCCAAGGTCTGAATCGAGTAGTAAAAAGATATAGTGGCTTCATCATGAATGGATTCAGATTTCATACCAAATATCGCGAGAGATTGAGGAGAACTCAAAATTGTGGAGTAGTTGTTAATTCTTTAACTACAAGTTACGCTAGTGCTAGGGACAGTAATCCTGTCGAGAGAAATGTGGAGTATTACGGACTTCTAACCGACATTATTAAGTTGGATTACTATGGAAAATGGAAAGTTGTCTTATTTCGATGTGATTGGGCTGATGCTAATACTGCTCGCAGAATTAAAAATGATCAGTCTGGTTTTACAATGGTGAATTTCTCTCGATTAATTCACACTAGAGAACATTTGATAGACGAGCCGTATGTATTTTCTTCTCAAGTTAAACAAGTTTTTTACTCGAAAGATCCAATTGATGAGGGTTGGTCATTGTACTCCGAAACACCCCTAGAGACTTGTTTGACATGGGGAATGGAAGTAGAGATGACATCGTTGAAAGATCAGAAACTTTGCCTTTTCCAGAACAAAACTTAAATGAAAATATCCCTAGTACTAGTACACAATTTCAATGGGTTCGTCAGGATGTGGACGAAAATATTTACGATTTATGATTTAGTAAGATTTTATGATTTTTTATTTATATGTAATGTTATAATTTTAACATTGGTCATGTTATATAATTTACAATTGTTGTTATTTCTTACTAAAATTTTAACTATTTAATGTGTTGTAGAAAAAATGCCTAGAAGAAGATTAAGAGATCTTAGTATTGTACAGAATACTACAAATTCGGAAGAAGTAAGTACTGAACAACAGACAGTTGTTGGATCTTCAAGCGTGCCAGAGACACTTGACGAGTCTGTGGAATTTCAAAGTAATGTTAAGTTTATTTTACAAATTGTATTAAATTTTATTACTGATTTATTTTTAAATTTCAATATAGTAATAATATATTATTTTTCAGCTGAAAATGGTGGGACACGCAAAGGTTGAGGACGTACGCTCCTAACAGATTTATATAACTTAAATTTTGTCGAGCGTATCAAAGTAACTAGAAACAGCCATGGTCAGCCTCTTGGACAAGAAGCTCGACTTTTAACAGGCTATTTGGGCATTATAGCACGAAATGCCAATATGTTGCCCATCAACTACGAATCATGGCATAACATGCCTGATAGCAATAAAAATCAAGCTCTCTCTAATATTAAGGTAACAAAACGTTAATGTAATTTATAATACTTTGGTTTAAGTTTCATTTATATTTACTTCCTAAACTTGTGTTTTTTAGGAGAGGTTTGATTTAGAGGTCTCTGATGCCTATATCAAGAAGGCATTGGGTAAAAAATAGAGAGACCATAAAAGCATTTTGAAAAAATAATATTTTAAAAAACCCATAAGCCTCGAAGAAAAATTGCAAAATGTCCCACCGGGAATGCTGAGGTACCAATGGGAAGATGCGGTTCGATTTTGGAATTCGAAGAAAGGAGAGGTATTATGTACTTGCAAACTCTTATAAAATTTTCAGTTTATAGTATTTACTATATATGTAATAATAATTTCATTATGTAGGACCGTGAGCGAGTTGGAACAAGCAGCAGGCAAAAACAAAAATTTACGCACACGGCAGGGTCGAGAAGTTTTGCTTGTGTAGCTCAGGCTGCGATACTATGGATTTATTAATTCTATCAAGTATTAATGACTTTTTACTATTAAATAATATTTTTACTACTATATTGTAGGAAGCCTCGTCTGGTCAAAAAGTTGGACGCCTTCAGCTTTTTGACATTACGCACAGGAAAAAGGATGGAACTTCGATGACATCTGAGGCTGCAGAAATTATGGTATATTTACTTAATGAAATTTGATTCATTATAAATATTTATAATATTTAATTCTAAGTTTTAATTCGTCGTTTTTATTAGTTTAATTTAAATAATGTTATGTTGTATTCCTTTTTATTGTATATTTCGTTTCTAACTCTTTGAGTGATTTATTAGGAGAAACTAAAAGATAAGAAGGCAGAGTATGAAGCAACTGCTTCGACTGATAGTTCTGTTAATTTTGAGGATATTGATAACAGAATTATTAATGAAGTTTTGGGTCCTGAAAGGTATGGTCGGGTTAGATTTCAAGGATCTGGTGTTAACCCGACCCAATATTTTAGATCCACCTCGCACCAATACATGCCTTCCGGGAGTCAAATTCAAGCTGAAGTTCAGAGGCTAAAAGATCAGATAGTTCAGATACAAGCTAGCACAGATGAGCAAATTTCTCGACTTAGAGCGGAGGCAGCAGCGAGGGAGGCGGAGCAGAACAGAAAATACAATAAACTCCAGCTACAGCTTCAGTCTATGATGACTATGTTCCAGCAATTTCAAAATCCGCCATCTTAGACATTTGTTTTATTGTAACTTTTAACATTATTGTAAGAATATTTTGAATATTCATTTACAATTTATATAATATATTTTTCGTATAATTTTTTATTATTTAAATTTGCAGGTTTTGGTTGGATTTCATGGTATATTTGCTGTTTTTGGTTGAATTTCTTGCAGGAGGGTTGGATATAGGTGCAACATACATATTGCAAAACAGGGCAAATTAGCGGCGTTTTTTAAAAAAGTGCCGCTAAAGACCAGGACTTTTAGTGGCGTTACATATAGCTACGTTTTTTGCGGCGCTTTTAAAAGAAAAAAACGCCGCTAAAAGTCTATTTTCCTGTAGTGTATAATCCCTTTTGGTTGATATGTAATTTCAGGTTATTAAGTTCTTTGCAAAGAAAGTGGTTTTAGTGTGTAATTAATGTGTTTTGATGCAATTAGGAGAATATCGTATAATGTTAAAGACAAAATTTGTTGAAGTTTTTAGATTTAGGACTAAATTGATAGAATCTGTAAATATTGGAGGGCTAAAATTTTTATTATACTAATAAAAAGGCCACCATTAGTGATTTAATAGAGAAGTGGTCAAAATATTAAATTTTTATAACGTTAATAACTAAAATTGAAAATTTGTAACCTAAGTAACAAAAATAGAAATACGTTACTAATTGGGTGCAATTTTTATAGTTTACCCTACTATTGTACTGTTTAAATATATATAAAAAAAAACATGTCATGTTGCCTATATTTAAATTTTTAATAAAGCAAAAAAAAACTAAATTTTAAATATCGAAATAAAAATAATAGATTTAAAAAAAAGATATGGGTGAACCTAAAACAAGCTTAGTTATTCACAAAAAAAAAAAGCTTATGTTAGCGATTTATAAATATGAATAATTTTGGACAAAATTTTAGGTCCATATTTCATGCTGGACAGAGTTTGGACAAATATAAAATGTACTAATATCATATATAAGCCCGACCCAATTCAACTCATTAACACCTCTAATACTATGGACTTAACAATAACTAATATCTACTTAAAACTTAATTTGAAGTTGCATATATTATATATATCAGAGCTAACACCTTGAAATTGAAAGGGAAAAATAAAATTAAGCAAAACCATTTTTTTCTCTTTTTGCTTACTTAATGTATATAAGGAAAGAAAATATTGAGGTAAAAGTATCATGGAGGTTTTTGTACTATGAGTCAAATTGCATTTTGCCGCTTCTACTAAATAAATAAAAGCAAATTAGTCATTGTATGTTAGGTCAAAAGGTAAACTGGTCATTCTATTAAAAATTCATCCATATCTACTTTTAAAAATTGGTTTTTGTACGTCAACATGAAGTACACGTGTTATGTCACAAGTAATTGTCTGGTTATATTGTTAGCTACATAAATTTTTAATAGTTGAAATGGATAAAATTTTCAACAAAAAAGACCAATTTACTTTTTAATATAATATACAAAGACTAATTTATTTATTTTTAAAATAAAATGGATAAAATGTAAATTAACTAATAATAGCCTGGTAACATTATCAAAGAGAAACTATGGCGTGGACGTGGGAGTGGGACTTAATAGACTTAGTTGAGTTGATCTGCTTCTCAATTTGTCTTTCTAAATTTGTGGAATTTTAAAGCTTGTTAATTTCCACATTAAATAGAGAGAGAAAAAAAAAAGAGAAGAAGTTTATGTCAATTGAAAGCTATTTTGATGTATATATATATATATTTAAATAGCAAGTAAACCGTGGGAGTATGATTTATTCCATAGACTTAGTTGAGTTTTAATAAGTGTTTTTAATAAAAAAAAATTTAATCAATATTTTTAATATTAATTTTAATAAGATTAATCAAATGAGTATATATTTTTTAATTTTAAATGTCACATCGTTAAATTTAATATAATAATTTTAATGGCAATAATTATTGGACCCGAATTTTTAAATTAAAAAAATATAGGGATTAAATTCTTGAAAATAAAAGGACGAGACTAAAATCAATATATATATAATAGCAAGTTAGAGTATATTTAAACCTTCAGAATTTTATATTATAATTTAATATAAATAAATAATCAATCTAACACGAAACTTGAAAATAATAGCCAAACGTATAGAAAAATATTCTTATTCAATTTCCAATTTTTTTTCTCTCCTATCTTTTTTAAAACCTAAAAAGTCTTTTGGGAGTGGGACTTAATTCATAGACTTTATGTCTATTTGTGTTTCTAAACTTTTGGAATTTAAAGTTTTATTAAATTTAAGGTTAGAGGTGGATTAAGTCTTAACTTTATTAATATTAATATTATTGTCAATAAAAATAGACGTGTACTTGTATATGTTTAAGTGCATTTATACAAGTAAAGTTAAGAAAATGTTTGGAACACTATGTATAGTATAGTAAAAAAACTAAAATATATAAAAAAAAATAAGACACGTGAGAAAATTTATAACTATACTTGTAAAATTAAAAAATTGAATATCAATGTACCAAATTACCACCCAAAATAGTATATATTAAAAATAATGGCAGCGCAAAATTTGAATGCAATTAATTAGAACCTCCCTCGAAGGAAATTATATTCAACAGATTAAAACTGCTTTTCGGGGAAAATTCAAGCTGGAATTTTATGGTATCGTAAAAATCATAATTCAGTTTGTATTGGTTTTGAAGAAATATTTTGATATATCTTATGATATTTTTATTTTCTAAACTGAAATCGAACTAAATTGAATATTAAAGAAAATCAAATCAAAACTAATCGAATTTCATCAGTTTAAATTGAGTTAATTCGTCAAATTTTTAAAACTTTTTATAGAAAAGTAATTCTTTATCATTTTAAGTTATTTTCACCGATTTAATATATTATAAAAATGAAAAAAACTAAATGTAAATTAAATAAAAATTAGCTTTGTTTGAATAATTGTGGTTTTTTCAAGTTGTCAACCGAAAATAAAATCGAATACATTCAAATAATAACCAAATCGAACCTGAATTGAAAACAAACTGGAATTAAAAAAGAATTGAACTAAACACTACCGTTCAAAATGATTTTCAATTTTCTCGATTTCTTTACTAACCCTAGCCCTTTGTGGACAATATTTTTGTTTTAGCTTACTCTATACATTTGGGGTTGCTAGCAATAGATGCTACTATAATGCTATACCTGAAATACTTTAGGTATTAAAATGGTAAAAAAAAAATTAGATACGAATGTACTGACCCAAATATTACCAAAATAAGGAGTCACTATGGTAAATATACAAAATATTAGCAAAGAAACAAACCATGGGGTGGGAGTGAGATTTACTCCATAGACTTAATTAGCTGAGTTGACCTGCTTCTCAACTTTATGTCTTCCTAAACTTGTGGAAGTTTAAAGCTTGTTAATTTCCACATTACGTAGAGAAAAAATAGAAAGAAAAAAAAATGAAGTGCAGGAAACTAATCTTTGTATGTTAATTCAAAGAGATATTTAGTATTTCTGCTAAACATCCCATCCATTTCGTAACAGTCCTTGTATGTTAGCCTAAATTAGTTTTTATACATGGCACGTCATATGTAATTGTCTGATTATTTTGTTAGCTATACCAATTTTTAATAGGTGAAATAGATCAAATTTGTAACAAAAACGACTAGTGTGTTCTGTAATATAATGTACAAAGATTAATTTACTCATTTTTTAAGTAAAAGGCGTAAAATACAATCTAACTCTTAGTAGGAGACCTTTATGGTGGTTTTACCAAATATTAGAAAAGAAACAAAGCATGGGGTGGTCGTGGGACTTACTCCATAGACTTAGTTAAATGAGTTGTGGAATTTTATGTCTATTTCTCTTTCTAAACTTGTGGAATTTTAAAGCTTGTAATTTCCACGTTATTTAAGTAGAGAAAAAAAAGGTAACTATTATCCACAGTTGCTACTATTATCCAAAATTAGAAACAATAAATGCTTTTTTGGAAAATTCAAGCTGAAAATTTGGTGTCTTGGAGGAAACTCCCTTTCCCCTAATGTATGTGAACAGTATTTTTGTTTTTGCTTACTCTTTATCCCTAGTTGTTACTGTCGTAGTATGGATATGTAATTTCATTCCTTTTTATATAAACTAATGGTTATATTTGAATAGTAAAATGATTTTTTTTTGCTTTAAATGAAAATTTTCGAATATTTTAGTGATATTTTGTAATATTTTAAAGTTGAGTGACTAAAACGTAAACTTACTAATATTTAGTGAGCTTAGGTGTAGTTTACCCTTTACAAAATTGGAGCCGTTAAGTAGCCAATGTTGGATGCAAAACACTAAAATGACATATCATGTGAATATTAGTGCCTAGAACTATCCATAGCCTCTGATAAACATTTAAATTGGAGGATAATATACTTTAGCACACTTGAACCCATGTTCTTTTACACTGACAACAATGCCAATTCCAATCCAACTAAGACTCAATCGGTGCATGAAGAGATAATTAAGGGACCACGGCTTCCATTTTGTTTGACAGAATTTTATAACATTTCTTTAATTTAGTAATCAAAATTCATGTTACATTTTGTGGAAAATTAAATGCAATTTTCCCTTCATAGAAAATTTTATATGGAAATTAAAAGCATTTTGTTGAAATTTGGGGTTTTGGAAGAAACTTTATATTTGTGTTTTAGCTAAGCTTACTCTGTGTAATTGGAGTTGTGAGCAATGGCAATGGCAAACATGACAACTCCTCTTCCAATTTCCTTACTCTCTTTTCTTCTTCTCATTGCCGCTATCTGTTTTAGCATTTGTGATGCCAATTTCAACCTACTTTGCATCCAAACTGAGAGAGAAGCTCTTTTGAAATTCAAGAATGATCTTATTGATCCTTCAAACAGGTTATCTTCTTGGATTGAAGGAGGGGATTGCTGTAAATGGATTGGTGTCGTCTGCCATAACTCAACAGGCCACGTCAACCAACTGCACTTGGCTGCTCCCCTTTTTTCACCTTCAGCTCTAGGAGGCAAAATAAATCCTTCACTGCTGGAGTTGAAGCATCTCAGTTTCCTGGACTTGAGCAATAACAATTTTAAAAGCATACAGATCCCGAAGTTTTTCGGTTTGCTGGAGAGTTTAACATACCTTAACCTCTCTCGAGCACTATTCCAGGGAGCAATTCCTCATAACCTGGGGAACCTTTCAAAGTTGCAGTATCTTGATCTTGGAGTTGATGTTTTTTCGTACCGGTGGGATCTTAAATCAAAAAGTCTTCAATGGGTTTCTGGACTTTCTTCCTTGCAGTACCTTGATTTGAGTGGTGCGGATCTTTCTAAAGCAACTGATTGGGTACAGGTAACATTCAAACTTCCTTCTTTGTTACAATTGCACTTGTCAGGTTGTAGGTTAGAAGATGACCCATCTTTCATCAGTGTCAATTCTACAAAATCACTGATTGTTCTTGATCTTTCTGAGAACAGCTTATCTTCAGTACCTAAGTCGATATTTAGTCTTCATGCTCTTGTGTCCATTGATCTTAGATGGAATTATTTGAAAGGCCCAATTCCAGATTACTTTGGGAACATCTCGTTTCTTGAAGTTCTTGATCTTACTCGGACTTCTCTTAATTCATCCATACCCAACTCCTTGTACAGTTTAAACCGTCTTCAGTTCCTTAGTCTTAGTGATAACCAGTTACAAGGAACAATCTCGAGTGCCATTGGAAACTTGAGCTCTGTTACTCACCTTGATCTTTCTTATAATGATATGTTGGAAGGAAGATTACCAACCTCTCTGGAACATCTGTCTTACTTGTCCCTTGCTCAAAACAAAATTTCTGGTCCCATTCCATCATCGATAGGGGAGATGTCAAATTTGAAATTCTTTGATGTTTCAAAAAAATCAATTAACCGGTCAAATTCCATTGTCTATAGGGGATTTATCATCTTTGGAGTTCTTTGATGTTTCAGAAAATGAATTAAATGGTACTTTTCCTCCATGTTTTGGACAGCTGAAAAGTTTGGAAACTCTGGGTTTTGGGTATAATCTATTTGAAGGAGTTGTATTAGAAACCTACTTTTCTAATCTCACAAGATTGACAGCTCTGAGGGCATCACAAAATAGACTTAGATTTGAACCAAACTCAAGTTGGATTCCCCCATTTCAATGTCACATTATTGAATTGGGTCACTGGCATCTTGGCCCAAAGTTTCCCCAGTGGTTAAAATTCCAAAAGAAATTGTTGTATTTGGATATCTCTGATGCAGGAATTTTAGATGTCTTGCCCACTTGGTTTTTGAACCTTCCCACTCAGTTTGATTCTTTAGATCTTTCCTACAATCAACTTAGTGGAGATGTTTTGTATTTGAATGTAACATTCTCTACTGACTTGAGTTCAAACCGCTTTACAGGTCCATTGCCAAGATTAGTTTCAAATTTAAGATTTTTATTTTTGTCAAATAATTCATTTTCTGGATCCCTTTCTAAATTAATTTGTAATCCATCGTTAACGGGGATTGGAGCTCTTGACATTGATACAAATCTACTCATTGGAGAAATTCCAGATTGTTGGAATTATTGGGGAAGTTTAGCTAATTTAAATTTGGGAAGCAACAATTTGACGGTTAAAATCCCACCTTCTTTAGGGCATAAAAATCTTTTAGTGCTAAACCTTCGAAACAATAGCATGTTTGGAGAATTGCCATCCACATTGCAAAATTCTACAAGATTGATTATGCTTGATCTTAGTGAAAATCATTTCAATGGAAATGTACCTGCATGGCTTGGTGAAAAGCTCTCGAACCTTGTGGTTCTAAGCCTTCGATCAAATAACTTTGATGGTCATATTCCTCACAAAATTTGTGATCTTCAATATCTTCAAAACTTGGACCTTGCCCACAACAACATTTCAGGAGTTATTCCAAAATGTTTCAATAATTTAAGTGCAATGGCCACAAAATAAAAAACCAATAATAAAGTTTCTGCGCAGTATTCAGTTGTTTACTCATTTTATTTGAGTGCATTATTGGTGTTGAAAGGAAGAGAGGATGAATATGGTACCACATTAGGACTTGTTACCAGCATGGACCTTTCAACTAACAGTCTCACAGGAGAGATCCCCAAAGAAATTGGTAGTCTTGTTGGACTCACTACAGGAAAATAGGGCTTTAGCGGTGTTTTTAGTGGCGTTTTATTAAAAAACACCGCCAAAATTTTAAAATTCAGAGCAATAGCGGCGTTCCAAAAAAACGCCGGTAAAAACAGAACAATAGCGGCGTTTTTTACTAAAATGCCGCTAAAAACAGAGCATTAGCGACGCTTTAGGTAAAACGCCGCTAAAAACCAGGGCATTAGCGGCGCTTTAGTTAAAACGCCACTAAAAACCAGGGCATTAGCGGCGCTTTAGTTAAAACGCCGCTAAAAACCAGGGCATTAGCGGCGCTTTAGGTAAAACGCTGCTAAAACCCCATAACCCCTAAACCTCAAAAAGAATCATAAACACTAATCTCTAACCTCTAAAACAAAAAATTATTAAAATTTATGATTATACAATATATTAAATATTTTCTTATATAATCATAAAAGAGATAGTATTGAATTTAAAATATTGAATTTAAAATATTGAATTAATTATCATTATAGTTTATGGTTTATGGTTTAAGATATATGGTTTAAGCTGGTTTAATTATGATCATTAACTATGGTTTAAGGTTTAGGAGTTAACTAGTATTTGAAGGTTTATGATGAATTCGGGGTTTATGGATTATGATTTAGGGTTTAAAGGTTAGGGTTAAAGTTTAGATTAATGGGACAATTATTAACTTCTTAAGAGATAATTTCCTTTCCAGATTCTTACTTGGGATGCTATTAAGAAAGGGTGATTTTGAATGTGGAATTAGCATTTTTTGAACTATGTATAAATTCCAAGCTTATATAACATAGAAATATCTTACAGAGTGGACATTATAACTAGAGTGTTCCAATAGATCTAGAGAATTAATTGTTTTATTAAAGTTATGTAACTTTGTATAAATAATAATGCTATTGTGTATTTTTAATTATCTATTTTTTTTGTTTAAATATATTTAGATTAAATAGAATGCCTGAAATAAAATATGTTAAAAATTAAGTTTAGGTTAAGGGTTTAAGGAAATGATACTATTAGCTTAATTGAAGAACTTTTGGATTTTACTAAGATTCATGTTATTTTGTATATACGTACTCATAATATTATTTAATATAAGAATATAAACATATATATATGTGTGTGTTTTAATTTGTACTACACTAACATTGGCCACACGAATTCCCAAAAATATGTTTATTATGGTTTAGGGTTAACAGTTTTTTAGAGTATACTTTATAGTTTGGGCTTTATGGTCTAGGAGTTATGGTTGGTTTAGGGGTTACGAATTGTTTTGGGGTTTAAAGTTTGGGGTGAGGGGTTTTTTGTTTGTGGTCTAAGGTTTAGGGTTTAGAGTATCAGGTTTAGGGTTTTAAATTTAGAGTATAATTTTGGATTTTAATTTAGAAGATAAATGTATATAAGATAAATATATATAAAATATTATTTTAAAAAATATATATATAAATATATATATATGAAAAGTGGTTTAGTGTGCAATTGTGTACATGAACTGTAATTTGATCTAGATCTTGTAAAATATTTACACGTTATTGATATAATAAACAGCATCATGTTTTTATTTAATTAATTAATTTATATGCATACATAATATGTATTTTAAAATGTGTATTAAATCAAAATTAAAGTTTCAACTATAGTTAGGGTTTTAGGGTTTATATATAATTTAAAAGAAATTCTAAATATATAGTTTTAAATTTTGATCAATTTTTATAAAATATTTAGGTATTAGCGGCGTTTATACATAAAACGCCGCAAAAGATAGAAAATAGCGGCGTTTTTCTAGAAAACGCCACAAAATTTCATTACACATTAAAGTAAAACGGCGTTGTTTCCTCTGAATAGTAGTGGCTTTAGCGGCGATTCTATAATAAACGCCACAACGCGTATTAGAACGGCGTCGTTTTATAGTGTAGATAAAATAGGTGTTACTGGCGCTTTGCTGAAAACGCCGCAAAAGGTCTTATTAGCGGCGCGTTGCTGAAAACGCCACAAATTTTTCTTATTTGAAACGGCGTCGTTTTTTCTCTCCTGAGGTTTATGCCCTTTACCCGAAATCGGTTTCATTTTTTTTCTAAGTCATTTTCCCCCATCTCGTCTTCCTTCCCCAAATCCCTAAAACAAACACTTTTTTTCCCCCAAATCATCCCCTAATTCCCCCATTCCCGAAATCCCTTAGCATTTTCCCTTTCCTCTCGTCGATGGTCAGATGCTTCATGGGAAGATAATGGTTAGTTTTTTAGTCCCCTTTAGATTAATGTGTAGTTATTGTATTACTTGGCTTTTATTTTTTTTTTGGAATTAAGCTTAAATGGCTGAACTTGCTATTTTGAACAACCACTTCCTTTCTTGATATGTAGTGTATGCTGGAATTTTATTACGTCTTCTTCTCTTGTAGACTTTTCTGTCATTCGTGTAATTAAATGTCTTTCATGGAGAACTTGCAACTCATTTTTAGCACATTACCTCTGCTCTGATTTGTTCAGTTGCTATAGTAGTCTGGGAGTGATTATGCTCTGGCCATGTTGCTTTGGCTTTTAATTATATCCTCCAATGGCAGCACTGGAAAACTTTTCCTTTATTTCCAAAAACGTTGACCCACCACGGATCTGCTGCTTTTTCTTGACCCTTTCAAAATCCATTCCATTCAATTCAATTCAATTCCTCCCAATTCTTTGTAAGTTTTTTAATCGTTACATTCGATTTTTTTCTGAGAGATCTTCACAAAGTTTCAAGCTTCTTAAGCATTTCTTTGATCTAGAATGGATAGTAATTATTCAGCTATACCCGAAGGCTCATTTGTAGAATTACAAATGCATAATGAACACCATGACTTTAGATCCCAACAAAAATCGCTCCTCTCTGATGATGGGAACCGGGTAAATCATCCCAAGGTTATTGCTGATTTTGATGATCTTAATGATGATGATGATGTTGATACTGATGTTTGATGTTGATCTCGATGATTATACCCTTGTTTTAAGTAAACCCAATACCAGGTCTGGTGTTTTTGGTGCTGTTTTTAACTGAACCACCACAATTATTGGTGCTGGAATCATGGCTTTACCTGCTATTATGAAGGTTCTGGGGCTTGTTTTAGGGATTCTCGATCAGTGGTTAGGACTGGTTCGGTTCGTAATGTTTGGGTGATGTTATGTCTGGTTCAGTTCATCATATTGGGGTTCTCGATCAGTGGTTAAGACTGGTTTTGGGGATCATAGGAAGTTATTGGTTTTGGTTGTTATGGTTGTTTTTCTTGCTCCAATTTGCGTGTTAGATAGGATTGATTCATTGAGCATGACTTCGGCTGCTTCGGTAGCTCTCGCTGTTGTTTTCGTTGTGGTTTGCTTTGCTGTTGCATTCATTAAGCTTATTGAAGGGAAGATAGAGGCTCCAAGGAGGAGCCCAGATTTTGGATCAAAAATGGAAATTTTGGATTTACTAGTAGTTATCCCTATTATGACTAATGCATATGATTGCCATTTCAATGTTCAACCTATATACAATGAGCTCGAAGGTGATGTTTTGACCAATTTTGATAGGAATCTGGGAATTCATTTTAGCACTGCTTTGAATTATATTTGCTCTTCATTTGGTTTTGGTTTTCCCTGTTATTCACTTTTCTCTACGGCAAACTGTGGATAACTTGGTGTTTGAGGGATCAGCTCCTCTCACGGAGAGTAAAAAAAGGTCTTTGGCATTAACAGTAATATTGTTAGTGCTTATATATATTGGATCTACTATGATCCCGAATATATGGACAGCTTTCAAATTTATTGGAGCAACAACAACTTACTGTCTTTTAATATGTATACAATATAACTTACTGTCTTTTAATGGTATTGAGCTTGGTCCTATTTCTCCTGTTAATGTTATACCAAATTGCTGGCTGTTTTTTTTAATCATTTTATTTGTTTATTCCCACATGTTATTATGCAATATAATTAATATTATACCAATCATTAAATGTTGTTTATTTTTAGAACTCATTTGATTGTTTTGTCGACTAGAAACAGACTTTTGTTCTTCAAATGCAATGAGTAGGGAAGTCTCTCGACATTATTAAAGATCAATCCCAAGCATCTCTAAATAAACCCTCAAGAAAACATTTCCATTTCAATCAAGGTAACATGTTTTTCCTAACATTTATGTTTCTTTCAACATGTTTTTCCTTTTATGTTTTCAATGTTTAATTAACATTTAATTACATTCCTAAATTTTTAATGTTTTTCCTAACATTTAATTAACATTTTAATTACATTCCTAAATTTTTAAGCTTATTTCATCCACTCTTTTTTGTGTTTTGTCTCGATTTGGCTTCCTTCGTTAAGTTTCATGTAGAAGCTTACTTATCTTTTATTTTCAAGAAACAGATTTAGGTAATGGAAGATGTATGCCTGTGTGTTTGTGTCTCTATATATGTATGTATTTGGTACTAGATGAAAGCTTTATTCCAGTTTTGAAATATAGACCAAGTTTTGCATACATTGATCAATTTCTGGCTCTTTTCCTTTGAATACATGGTTCTCTTGATACTAAATACTCAGGTACTTTCTGCATATTCTGTGATTCTTATTAGATAAGTTATATATCAACAGTTATGTTAGTTTCCATCAAGGCCTCTGTAAACATAAAGTTGGTATTCTGGTTAGGAGAAGTTAATGTTTATGAGTTTTGTGGAGTATGATTCTGCACATGCAAAGTTGGTTTGTTTCAATCTGTGCATTTTCATGTTTACATAATAATGGTGATTCCATTTTGGTTATTTAGATGTTCTTTTGGTCTGTTTTCATGTTTCTATCCAACTTATGTGTTTAGTGTGGAATTAGATTGATTTAAGAGTTTATTGCTGTCTTGTTGCTCACGTTTTATATAATAAAATTGTTATATTTTGGTTATTTAGATGTTCTTTTGGTCTGTTACCATGTTTCTATCCAACTTATGTGTTTAGTGTGGACTTAGATTGATTTAAGAGTTTATTGCTGTCTTGTTGCTCACGTTTTATATTGCTGAATTCCTCTATTCATTTTCTTTCAGTTATGTGAAGAAATTGGTTGTGCTTTGATTGCTTTCTTATCCATTTGTTTATTATTTTTTATTATTTGAATTGGAATTGTCCTGGGGTAGTTTTGCATTTATTTGCCTGGTACTGAATGTTAAAAAAAAGAATTTACTGTTCTGCATCCTGGAAAGGGACCTTTTGAGTTTTGAGCTTACTGGGCTGTTGTTTGGTTTTTCAATCTCTGCAGTAAAACCAGGTTTAGATGAATTTACAGTTTTATTGACATTATGTTCTATTTCACCATTCTTGAAATTATGTGAAGATTCTTTCTAATTTTCTCCTCGGCTGTCTCTAGAGTCTAGCCTAATATTGATTTTTCCTTTTCATGCATTTTGAATCAAATAAAAGAATTTTAGCATGCAAGAAAAAGACACTTTACTTGCTTGCGAGAGTAATTTTTCATGGTCTTTTGGGAACCTACACATTGGGTTGTTAACCTGTTCATGTCTAGTTCTGTGTGAATCATTTTATCCTCACTTGTTTCCTGTTGGATTCTTTTTAGTTTCATACCCTCCATACTACCAAAAAGGAAGTGCTCTGTGAGACAAAGTCAAAAGTTCTAAGAATTTTTTTCATTATAAAGTTTTTGTTCACCAAACCTAGAACTTAATAAAAATGATGGTTGTGAAATTTTATAAATAATGTTCCTGAAATGTTGGTAATGAACCAAAAAAGAAGAGAATTGCCTGCCATGCTGAAAATTCTTGTTGAGAGTCAAGAGAACAAGAGGTGGCTGTTGTCCTTAAACGAAATTGTTAGTATTGGAGTTTTTTCTTTTGCTTTCTGTCTTTAAAATATTGATATTATTTCCTATGATGCTCTGATTCATGTGTGAGTGGGAATGAGCATGCTAGTATTTGCTTGTACTTATTCTGAAACCTGTTCGATTTGGGCACTTTAGGAAAGTCAAGGTTTAAAGAAACAGCTGACTGGATTTGCTAATTGTGTTATGTGCCTTGTATTTACAATTTTTTTGCAGAGATGGAAGTCATTTGTATGCTCATAAAAGATTTTGTATTTTTTTGTAGAAATGGTTTGAAAAGATGTACAGTTTTGCCAGATTTTGCTGAGGGGTACAGCTTCATTTACTACTTCTTGCTCCTCCTGCAAGTATTGGTTCAACTGAAGCTGCCATTTAATCTTCGAATTAAAATTTGGTACTGATATAGATAAAGTTTTTATATTTTCTTAAACTGAAATATATTTGGTGCCACTCTTATAATCTTACATCTGTTCTAGGTACTATCGAGCACCTGAAATAATATTTGGTGCAACTAAATACACCACAGCCATTGACATTTGTTCTAGGTACGTACAGGCCGTTTAGTTGCTAATTTTTTTTCCTTATTTCTATGCATTTTCACTTTAAATTACTTAACAAATATTGACTTTTTGGACTCCAGCCTCTGTTTGTTGGTGAAAGTGGAGTAGACCAGGTATGTTATATTAAGGTACGTTTTAAATATTTTAAAGATTCAAAGTATATATATATAGGCTGGAAACCTGACCTTATAGTATTAATTATTTGAAGTATGAATAAGTATGAATTAATTTTATTACCATATATGTAGCTTGCTTGTCCATTATAATTACAACAATAGCTGACCTTCTCTCCAACCTTATTTTAAATATTTTAAAGATTCAAAGTATATAGGCTGGAAACCTGACGGGTTGCCTTATATCGAGTTGCAAGATATAATGGAACCTCCTTAGGTGTAACAACGCCACGTATGATGAATCTTAAAAAATTCAAAAAGAATTGAAAAAAGTTCTATCGCTATTGAATATTTATATAACTTTAATTTATTTCCAGTTTACTTATAAAAATTAAACTACGATTCTTTCTTGATATTATTATATTCAAATTACTATTTTGTTATATTAAACATGTTTGATTTTAATATCGCTATTATTTTTAAATGTCTTTAAAATTTATAACTAATTTTTATCAAAATAGTATTATTAATTATTATTTGAAGTATGAATAAGTTTTTATATTTTGGTTCAACTTAAGTATGAATTAATTTTATTACCATATATGTAGCTTGCTTGTCCATTCCTTATTTTAAATATTTTAAAGATTCAAAGTATCTAGGCTGGAAACCTGACGGGTTGCCTTATATCGAGCTGCAAGATATAATGGATCCTCCCTAGGTGTAACAACGCCACGTATGATGAATCTTAAAAAATTCAAAACGAATTGAAAAAAGTTCTATCGCTATTGAATATTTATATAACCTTAATTTATTTCTAGTTTACTTATAAAAATAAACTACGATTCTTTCTTGATATTATTATATTCAAATTACTATTTTGTTATATTAAACATGTTTGATTTTAATATCGCTATTATTTTTAAATGTCTTTAAAATTTATAACTAATTTTTATCAAAATAGTATTATTAATTATTATTTGAAGTATGAATAAGTTTTTATATTTTGGTTCAACTTAAGTATGAATTAATTTTATTACCATATATGTAGCTTGCTTGTCCATTCCTTATTTTAAATATTTTAAAGATTCAAAGTATATAGGCTGGAAACCTGACGGGTTGCCTTATATCGAGCTGCAAGATATAATGGATCCTCCCTAGGTGTAACAACGCCACGTATGATGAATCTTAAAAAATTCAAAAAGAATTGAAAAAAGTTCTATCGCTATTGAATATTTATATAACCTTAATTTATTTCCAGTTTACTTATAAAAATTAAACTACGATTCTTTCTTGATATTATTATATTCAAATTACTATTTTGTTATATTAAACATGTTTGATTTTAATATCGCTATTATTTTTAAATGTCTTTAAAATTTTGTTATATTAGTAAGATTTCCAAAAAAGTTCTATAGAGCTTATAAATAATTCTATTGACCTTAAAAAAGAATTAAAAATTTCAACGACTGAATGGCCAATTATAAATTATTTTATCAACATAACATTATTGATCATTGTTTAAATATATTATAACTAATTTTTATCAAAATAGTATTAATATTGATCATTACTTAAATAAATTACATAACTAACATAACGTACATAACAACTTACATAACTTAACTAATACATGTAGTTTAATCTAATAATTTCCTTAAAAGCATATAGTTTAAAAGTTCAAATTTCATAAGTTACATAATGTACATAACTTACATAAAACATAAATATATATCATATCAAGACTTACATAATAAACAACTTACCCGTGAAACTTATTGCCAACTTTAGACTTCAACAACTACGAAATGGATAGGACTTGGATCAATTTCTCAAGGGCAAGCAACGAGTATCAAAATGGAGTGCAATCTTTTTTAGATTTTGCATTTCACAATTCAAGCCAAGAGAATATGATTCTTTGCCCGTGTAAGAAGTGTGGCAATATCTATTGGCATTATCGTGAAGTTGTCTACGAACATCTAATTGTTGATGGCTTCATTCAGGGGTATAAAAAATGGAATTTCCATGGAGAGTGTACAACTAGTGGAGCCTCTTCGACGATTAATCCGGGTTATCCTTATAGTGGTTACCGTCAGCATGTTAGAGAAGATGACATGGAAGGTATGATGTGGGACGCATTTAATATACGGAGTGAAAGTTTCCAATCATTTCCACCAACCTATGTTGCATCTGATGATTATAATATCGGTGGGAATACTTTTATGGAAACGCGAAGAAGTGTACCGGATGAACAACCGAATGAAGAAGCGGCGAAGTTCTACACGTTACTTGGTGAAATGAATGAAGAACTTTATGAGGGATCAAAATTTTCGAAAATGTCATTCTATATTCGCCTTTTCCACTTAAAATGTTTGGGAGGGTGGACCAGAAACTCTTTGACAATGCTGTTAGAGCTTTTGAGAGAAATGTTCCCATTTGCAAAAATCCCTCAATCATGTAAAGACATGAAGAAAGTAATAAAAGATTTGGGCCTTGGGTACAACAAAATTCATAGTTGCCCAAATGATTGCATGCTGTATTGGGGTGATCGGAGAAATCAACAGTCTTGTCATGTTTGTGGTAAATCTCGTTGGATGAATAGAGATGCAGCAGATGTTAATGAGGATGAATATGGGCCACAGTCAAGAAGGAAGCCGAACAAGATTTTGCGATATTTCCCGCTAATCCCAAGGCTTCAAAGGCTATTCATGTCCTCAAAGACAGCTGAGTTTATGATGTGGCATCATGATCAACGAACGGATGATGGATTATTAAGGCATCCTGCAGATTCTTTTACATGGAAATCATTTGACAATAAATTTCCAAGCTTTGCAAGTGATCCTCAGAGTGTAAGGCTCGGGTTAGCATCTGACGGATTTAATCCTTTTAAAATCATGAGCACCTCGTACAGTACTTGGCCTGTGGTCATTGTTCCTTATAATTTGCCTCCATGGCTCTGCATGAAGCAATCTTCTTTGATATTATCTATGATTATCCCCGGAGAGAAAGGCCCCGGAAATGATATTGACATATATCTGCAGCCACTTATTGAAGAGTTAAAACAATTATGGGTGGATGTTGAGACGTATGATGTATTGAGAAAGGAGAACTTTTACCTACGTGCTGCTTTGATGTGGACAATTAATGATTTCCCGGCATATGCGAATTTATCGGGTTGGAGTACCAAAGGACGTTATGCTTGTCCTTGTTGTGCTGCTCAAACGTGTTTACAGTGGTTATATAATTGGAAGAAGTTTTGCTATATGGGGCATCGTCGGTGGTTAGATGAAAATCATAGATATAGATTTCAGAAGGCTTTATTTGACGGTACTGAAGAGTTGAAAAAAGCTCCTGAGCAGACCATTGGATCTGAAATCTTATTCATGTTAAAAGATATGGATTTCAGTTACGGGAAGCTGAATCAACCATCTAATAGGCAAACAAATAGACGATTGAGGGATGAATCTGATGATGAATCTGACGAGGAGGATTACCCTAATGAGGCGGACTTGTGGAAGAAAAGAAGTATTTTTTTTAGTTGTCTTATTGGGAGCATCACATATTACGCCACAATCTTGATGTGATGCATATTGAGAAGAATGTCTGCGAGAACATCATCCGGACAATTTTGAACGTCGATGGTAAATCAAAAGATAATATTCAAAGTCGACTTGATTTAGTTCACATGGGAATTAGGCGTGATCTTCATCCCCAAGTACTTCCTAATGGAAAATATTGGTTGCCGCCTACAATTTTTGCAATGTCAAAGGAAGAGAGAGAAATGTTCTGCACGGTGTTGAAGGATATAAAGGTTCCGGATGCGTATTCATCAAATATATCTCGATGTGTAAGTCTTAAAGATCAAAGACTATATTCATTAAAATCACATGACTATCACATCTTGATGCAAGATCTACTTCCACTTGCTTTACGGTGATGTATGTCAAAGAAGGTAACGTCCTGTATAATTGAGCTGTCCAATATAATGAAAGCAATTTGTGGCAAAGTTCTAAATGTTGAAGAACTTGAAAAAGTACAAGATCGAGCCGCTTTGACATTATGCAATTTGGAGAAGATCTTTCCACCTTCCTTCTTCACTATTATGGTGCACCTTGTCATTCATCTCCCTCGTGAAGCAATAATTGGTGGGCCGGTTTTCTATCGTTGGATGTATCCAATTAAAAGGTGCTAATTTATTTCAAAGGCATTCACCTTTATACCTATAGTTATCAGTTTTGATAATGTTGTATATGGTGTTTAGGTTCCTAAGCAAATTGAAGTCTTATTGCCGTAACAAGCATTATCCGAAAGGATCAATTGCTGAAGGCTACTTGGTAGAGGAGTGTATGACATTTAGTTCTAGATATTTAGAAAATGTTGAAACAAGATTGAATAGACCAAGTAGAAATGCCGGACTCAATGATCCTAACTTAGCCGAAACTTATTTATTTCAAAGTTATGGAGAACCAATCGGCAAAGTTGAAATTGTAGAATTAGATGACCGATCTTGGATACAAGCACATAGATATGTTCTTTTCCACCATGATGCACTTGAACAATTACGCAAGTAAGTTCTAGAATACGATAAATATTCATCTTTTTTTATTTGTTTATTTTTTAACGAATTAAACATGTTTTTAACATAGTGAGTACAAACAAATCTTAAGATCTCGTTCACGCTCACGAAGATTACAACATCGCGAGATTAATAGGTTATTCGCAAAATCTTTTCATGAATGGTTAAGCCAAACGGTATGCAACTCAACATTTTATTAACAAATAATAATGTTTTCTCATAACATTTACAATTACTCAACTTACTTTTGATTCAATAGGTTTGGAGTGGGAATGTCGTTAATGACGAAGTTAAATGGCTTTCCCAAGGTCTGAATCGAGTAGTAAAAAGATATAATGGCTTCATCATGAATGGATTCAGATTTCATACCAAATATCGCGAGAGATTGAGGAGAACTCAAAATTGTGGAGTAGTTGTTAATTCTTTAACTACAAGTTACGCTAGTGCTAGGGACAGTAACCCTGTCGAGAGAAATGTGGAGTATTACGGACTTCTAACCGACATTATTAAGTTGGATTACTATAGAAAATGGAAAGTTGTCTTATTTCGATGTGATTGGGCTGATGCTAATACTGCTCGCGGAATTAAAAATGATCAGTCTGGTTTTCCAATGGTGAATTTCTCTCGATTAATTCACACTAGAGAACATTTGATAGACGAGCCGTATGTATTTTCTTCTCAAGTTAAACAAGTTTTTTACTCGAAAGATCCAATTGATGAGGGTTGGTCATTGTACTCCGAAACACCCCTAGAGACTTGTTTGACATGGGGAATGGAAGTAGAGATGACATCGTTGAAAGATCAGAAACTTTGCCTTTTCCAGAACAAAACTTAAATGAAAATATCCCTAGTACTAGTACACAATTTCAATAGGTTCGTCAGGATGTGGACGAAGATATTTACGATTTATGATTTAGTAAGATTTTATGATTTTTTATTTATATGTAATGTTATAATTTTAACATTGGTCATGTTATATAATTTACAATTGTTGTTATTTCTTACTAAAATTTTAACTATTTAATGTGTTGTAGAAAAAATGCCTAGAAGAAGATTAAGAGATCTTAGTATTGTACAGAATACTACAAATTCGGAAGAAGTAAGTACTGAACAGCAGACAGTTGTTGGATCTTCAAGCGTGCGAGAGACACTTGACGAGTCTGTGGAATTTCAAAGTAATGTTAAGTTTATTTTACAAATTGTATTAAATTTTATTACTGATTTATTTTTAAATTTCAATATAGTAATAATATATTATTTTTCAGCTGAAAATGGTGGGACACGCAAAGGTCGAGGACGTACGCTCCTAACAGATTTATATAACTTAAATTCTGTCGAACGTGTCAAAGTAACTAGAAACAGCCATGGTTAGCCTCTTGGACAAGAAGCTCGACTTTTAACAGGCTATTTGGGCATTATAGCACGAAATGCCAATATGTTGCCCATCAACTACGAATCATGGCATAACATGCCTGATAGCAATAAAAATCAAGCTCTCTCTAATATTAAGGTAACAAAACGTTAATGTAATTTATAATACTTTGGTTTAAGTTTCATTTATATTTACTTCCTAAACTTGTGTTTTTTAGGAGAGGTTTGCTTTAGAGGTCTCTGATGCCTATATCAAGAAGGCATTGGGTAAAAATAGAGAGACCATAAAAGCATTTTGAAAAAAGAATATTTTAAAAAACCCATAAGCCTCGAAGAAAAATTGCAAAATGTCCCACCGGGAATGCTGAGGTACCAATGGGAAGATGCGGTTCGATTTTGGAATTCGAAGAAAGGAGATGTATTATGTACTTGCAAACTCTTATAAAATTTTCGGTTTATAGTATTTACTATATACGTAATAATAATTTCATTATGTAGGACCGTGAGCGAGTTGGAACAAGCAGCAGGCAAAAACAAAAATTTACGCACACGGCAGGGTCGAGAAGTTTTGCTTGTGTAGCTCAGGCTGCGGTACTATGGATTTATTAATTCTATCAAGTATTAATGAATTTTTACTATTAAATAATATTTTTACTACTATATTGTAGGAAGCCTCGTCTGGTTAAAAAGTTGGACGCCTTCAGCTTTTTGACATTACGCACAGGAAAAAGGATGGAACTTCGATGACATCTGAGGCTGCAGAAATTATGGTATATTTACTTAATGAAATTTGATTCATTATAAATATTTATAATATTTAATTCTAAGTTTTAATTCGTCGTTTTTATTAGTGTAATTTAAATAATGTTATGTTGTATTCTTTTTTATTGTATATTTCGTTTCTAACTCTTTAACTAATTTATTAGGAGAAACTTAAAGATAAGAAGGCAGAGTATGAAGCGACTGCTTTGACTGATAGTTCTGTTAATTTTGAGGATATTGATAACAGAATTATTAATGAAGTTTTGGATCTGGTGTTAACCCGACCCAATATTTTGGATCCACCTCGCACCAATACATGCCTTCCGGGAGTCAAAGTCAAGCTGAAGTTCAGAGGTTAAAAGATCAGATAGTTCAGATACAAGCTAGCACAGATGAGCAAATTTCTCAACTTAGAGCGGAGGCAGCAGCGAGGGAGGCGGAGCAGAACAGGAAATACAATGAACTCTAGCAGCAGCTTCAGTCTATGATGACTATGTTCCACCAATTTCAAAATCCGCCATCATAGACATGTTTTCTTGTAACTTTTAACATTATTTTAAGAATATTTTGAATATTCATTTCCAATTTATATAATATATTTTTCGTATAATTTTGTATTATTTAAATTTGCGTGTTTTGGTTGGGTTGGATTTTATGGTAGATTTGCTGTTTTTTATTGAATTTCTTGCAGGAGGGTTGGATATAGGTGTAAAAATGCATATTGCAAAACTGAGCAAATTAGCGGCGTTTTTTAAAAAAGCGCCGCTAAAAGTACAGGTCTATAGCGGCATTTTTTTACAAAAGCGCCGCTAAAAGTACAGGTCTATAGCGACGTTTTTTATAAAAGCGCCGCTAAAGTTCTTGGTCTACAGCGGCGTTTTTTAAAAAAGCCCCGCTAAAGGTCCTGGTCTTTGGCGGCGCTTTTATAAAAAACGCCGCTATAGTACTGTACTTTTAGCGGCGCTTTTATAAAAAACGTTGCTATAGGTCCTGGTCTTTGGCGTCGCTTTTTTAAGAGCGCCGCTAAAGGTCCTGGTCTTTAGCGGCGCTTTTATAAAAAACGCCGCTATAGGTCCTGGTCTTTGGCGGCGTTTTTTTAAGAGCGCCGCTAAAGGTCCTGGTTTTTAGCGGTATTTTTTTCTAAAAAACGCCGTGAACTTTTGTGGCGTTGTATATAGCGACATTTTTTGCGGCGCTTGGGAAAGCACCGCTAAAAGTATTAGCGGCGCTTAGAAACGCCGCTAAAGGCAAAAAAACGCCGCTAAAAATCTGTTTTCCTATAGTGACTATTGTCTTTAAATTTTTCAGGGAATCTCCTAACAGGAAATATACCAAACAACATTGGCAACATGGAGTTAATGGAATCTCTTGATTTGTCCATGAATTGACTAAATGGTGAAATCCCTTCAAATTTCTCCAATTTGCATTTCTTGAATCACTTCAATGTATCCTACAACAACTTAACAAGACAAATCCCAACAAGCACTCAACTTCAAAGCTTTGAAAACATGTCTTACATGGGCAATCATCTTTACGGACCTCCTCTCACTAAGAATTGCACTACAAAAGGAATTGCACTACAAAAGTTATTCCAACTGATGTTGCAAATAATGGAAGTAGCAGAGAAGGAAGTAAAGTGAATTGGCTTTATGTCAGCATAGTTCTTGGCTTTGTAATGGGATTTTGGGGTGTAGTGGCTCCGTTGTTTTTCATTAGATCTTGGAGGATTACATACTATCGAAAATTGGACCATATCTATGGTAAACTGTATGTGTTTTGGGCTACTATGGGTATGTAGTTTGATGGGAAAAAAAACCATGTCTAATTGATGAATCTGAGTTAGGTGTGCTGCTACATGATTGTTTGGTGCTGAAAGATTAGCTGTAGCATCTGTCCTTTTTTGGACTTGATGGTGTCCCAACCAGGCAGCCCACTCCCTTGCATGAGGGGTTTTGTTATATACAAGCCACAAGGAGTAGGATACTTTTCCTCTTGCATTTTTTTTTAATAATGTTGAAATTATGTTTCTTGTTGATAAGAATGAGGATTGTGAACGGTAGGTTTGGGTGTATAGGGTGAGCCTATTGGCTCGGGTTTAGTAGTTCGTCTCCTCTTTGTGTTCACTTTTGTTTTGTGACTTTTTCATTAATGAATTTCTTTTCTCTAAAAAGATTAGTAATTTTAGACACGCATAGAGTATAACGGTAAACTACACTTAAGAACATTCTAAAATAGGACAAATCCTATTTTGGTCTCTCTAATTTTTTTCAATTTAGTCACTCTAATTAAGATAATTGTTTGAATTAGTCACTACTGTTAAAAATTTTGTAATCCACTACAACTTAGAGCGGAGGTAGTAGCGAGGGAAGCGAAGCAGAGCAGAGCAGAAAATACGATGAACTCTAGTTACAGCTTCAGAATATGATGAAGATGTTTCACCAGTCGCAGAATCCACAATCTTAGACGTTTGTTTTCTTATTGTAAGCATATTTTTAACATTATAACTTTTAACATTATTTGTAAGAATATTTTGTTATTTCATTTATTAATTTTAGATCATATATCTTCCATTGGATTTGATCATTTATATTTGCTATTTCTGGTTGGCTTTGTATTTGCTAGATGGCTTTGTATTTGCTATTTTTGGTGGTTACGGGAAGGGTTGTGTATGAATTGAAATGTGTAGCTAGGAATCTGTAAAAGAACAAGACTTTTAGCGACGCTTTTACTACAAATGCCGCTATAGAACGTGACCTTTAGTAACGTATTTGATTAAAGTGCCACTAAAAGTCTTGTTCGTTAGCAGCATTTTTCTTAAAGCGCCGCTAAAAGTCTTATTCTTTAGCGGCATTTTGCTTGGAAGTGCCGCTAAAGGTAATGTTCTATAGTGGCGTTTGTAGTAAAATACCGCTAAAGCTCATGTTCTATAGCGGCGTTTGTAGTAAAAGCGCTCCTAAAGGCATGTTCTATAGCAGCGTTTTCAGTAAAAGCACCGCAAACGCCGCTAAATGTCATGTTCTATAGCGACGTTTATTTTGCAAAATTTAGTGGCGTTTAAGGCCCAAAAAAAGCTGCTAAAAACTAATTATGTTGTAGTGTTGGGTCGATATTGGAGCCATAACTACTTGTTTGTTTAATTGTAGATTGGGCTTAACAAAATTGTAATGCCCCAAAATCTTAACTTTTTGAATTGTTAGAAATTGGTAAGTCAATTAATCTGGTTGATGTGTAATTTCAGGTTATTAAGTTCTTTGCCAAAAAAATGGTTTCAGTGTGTAATTTATGTGTTTTGATGCAATTAGGAGAAGATCGTATAATGTTAAAGACTAAATTTGTTGAAGTTTTTAGATTTAGGACTAAGTTGATAGAATCTGTAAATATTGGAGGGTTAGAATTTTTATTATGCTAATAAAAAAACCACCGTTAGTGATTTAACAGAGAAGTGGTCAAAATATTAAATTTCTATAATGTTAATAACTAAAATAGAAAATTTGAAACCTAAGTAACTAAAACAGAAACACGTTACAAATTGGGTGACTATTTTTATAGTTTACCCTAATATTGTATTGTTTAAATATTAAAAAAAACATATTATGTTGCCTATATTTAAAATTTTAATAAAGCAAAAAAAACTAAAATATTAAATATTGAAATAAAAATAATATATTTAAAAAAAGATATGGGTGAACCTAAAACAGGCTTAGGTTATTCACAAAAAAAAAGAACAAGTTGTTTAGGTTAGCGATTTATAAATATGAATAATTTTGGGCAAAATTTTAGATCCATATTTCATGCTGGACTGAGTTTGGATAAATATAAAATGTACTAATATCATATATAAACCCGATCTAATCCAAATCATTAACACCTCTAATAATATAGACTTAACAATAACTAATATCTAACTAAAACTAATATCACAGCTGACACCTTGAAATTGAAAGGTATAAATAAAATTAAGCAAAACTTTTTCTTTTCTCTTTTTGCTTACTTAATGTATATAATGAAAGAAAATACAGAGGTAAAAGCATCATGGAGGTCCTTGTACTATGAGTCAAATTGTATTTTACCCCTTCTACTAAATAAATGAAAGCCAATTAGTCATTATATATTAGGTCAAAAGGTAAACTGGTTATTCTATAAAAAATTCATCCATATCTACTTTTAAAAATTGGTCCTTGTACGTCAACATGAAGTACACGTGTCATATCACAAGTAACTATCTGGTTATTTTGTTAGCTACACAAATTTTTAATAGTTGAAATGGATAAAGTTTTTAACAAAAAGGACCAATTTACTTTTTAATATAATATACAAAGACTAATTTATTTATTTTTAAAATAAAATAGATAAAATACAATTTAACTAATAATAGCCTCTATGGTAATATTATCAAAGAGAAACTATGGCGTGGTCGTGGAGTGGGACTTACTCTATAGACTTAGTTGAGTTGACCTGCTTCTCAATTTGTCTTTCTAAATTTGTGGAATTTTAAAGCTTGTTAATTTCCACATTAAATAGAGAGGGAAAAAAGAAGAAGTTTATGTCAATTGAAAGCTTGTTAATTCTAATCAGTATTTTCTATATTAATTTTAATAAGATTAACTAAATGAATATATATTTTTTATTTTAAATGTCACATCGTTAAATTTAATATAATAATTTTAATGGCAATAATTATTGGACCCGAGTTTTTAAATTAAAAATATATAGGGACTAAATTCTTGAAAATAAAAGTACGAGACTAAAATCAATATATATATAGTGTATAGCAACTTAGAGTATATTTAAACCTTCAAAATTTTACATTATAATTTGATGCAAAGAAATAATCAATCTAACACGAAGCTTGAAAATAATAGCCAAACATATAGAAAAATATTCTTATTCAATTTCCAATTTTGGTTTTTTTCTCTCCTTTCGCTTTTAAAACCTAAAAAGTCTTTTGGGAGTGGGACTTACTTCATAAACTTAGTTAAGTTAACCTACTTCTCCACTTTATGTCTATTTGTGTTTCTAAACTTTTGGAATTTAAAGTTTTATTAAATTTCATGTTAGAGGTGGATTAAGTCTTAATTTTATTAATATCGATATTATTATCAATAAAGGTATACGTAAACTTGAGTGTGTTTAAGTGCATTTCTACAAATAAAATTGGGAAAGTATTTGGAACACTATGTATATGAGGTAGAGCTGATCATGGGCCTGGCGGCCCGGCCCAGCCCGAAGGCCCGTCTGAAAAATGGGAGGGTTTGGGTAAATATATAGGCCCGAAAAATGGGCTTGGGCAAAAAATGAGGCCCGTTTAGAAAACAGGTCGGGCCTCGAGTAA
The DNA here is from genome assembly GCF_007990345.1 of Gossypium hirsutum. NCBI lineage: Eukaryota > Viridiplantae > Streptophyta > Magnoliopsida > Malvales > Malvaceae > Gossypium > Gossypium hirsutum. Next base: position 116,194,109 of record NC_053434.1, read on the forward strand.
GAGTTTTTTGGCCCCGGCCTGGCCCGAATTATATATTAATATATATTTTTTATTTTTTCAAATTATTTTAAATTTTTAATATAAATATTTTTTATTATATTGTTAATTTGTGTATTGTTTTAAGAATTGTTTTAGTATTATTTTTATTTGTTTTAATATTTTTTTTTATATTTTTAAATATATTTGATTTATTATATTTTTAAATTTTTTATTTAATGAAATAAGAAAAAAATTAATAATGGCCGGGCCGGGCTCGGGCTTAGTAATTTTATTTCGGGCCGGGCTTGGACAAAATTTTAGGCCCATATTTCGGGCCGGGCCCGGGCCTAGTAGACGGGCCTAAAATTTTTCCCGAGCCTAGCCCAAACCCACCCCGGCCCATGATCACCTCTAATATAAGGTATAGTAAAAAAATTAAAATATATAAAAAATTGAGACACGTGACAAATTTATAACTATACTTATAGAATTAAAAAATGTAATATCAATGTACCAAATTATCACCCAAAATAGTATATATTAAAGATATTGGCAGCGCCAAATTTGAATGCAATTAATTAGAACCTCCCTGGAAGGAATTTATATTCAACAAATTATAACTGCTTTTCGGGGAAAATTCAAGCTCGAATTTTATCATATCGTAAAAATCATAATTCAGTTTGGATTGGTTTTGAAGAAATATTTCAATATATCTTATGGTATTTTTATTTTCTAAACTCAAATTGATCTAAATTGAATATCAAAGAAAATTGAATCAAAACTAATCGAATTTCATTCATCTAAATTGGGTTAATTCGTCAAATTTTTAAATTTTTTTTTATAAAAAAGTAATTCTTTATCTGTAACGCCCCAATTTTTGAGAATTCTGTGAATGTTGGCATAGGTTTAATTATGTTAGTGGGCCTCTAGAAGGCCCAAGCTTAAGATAGAACCCGACAATTTTAGTTAATTTTTGTTCCATAAGAAAAAGGGTGTGAAATTATGAAATAGGACCTATGTGAAAATGTTTGAAAATGTTATAGGCTAAATTGAAGTGGCCAAATAAATAGGAGTGCAAAATAGGAGGATTTGCATGACAAACCTCCCATTTTACATGAAGTGGCCAGCCATCATGTTGTTGTAGACAATATGAGCACTTGATATCCATAATTCATGGTACAAATTGATAATGGGTTAGGTAAATGTTCCATGATAATGGATTAGGCAAATATTCCATGATAATGGGTTAGGTAAATGTTCCATGATAATGGTTTAGGTAAATGTTCCATGATGGGCATTTCATGTCTTTTGTATTAAAGAATTAAATTGATGAAATATGAAATTTTATCAAAAGAAAAAGGGGTGAAAAGAACAAAGTTTTGTCCATCTTTGTTCATCATAGCCGAAAAGTTAGAGAAGAGAAAGGAAAGGAGAAAGCTCTTGAATGTTTGGTCACTTGGGGAAGAAAATTGAAGGTAAGTTCATGGTAGTTTACTTCTATCTTGATGTTCATGAGTTCTTCTTGATTCTACCTTAACTCTTGAAGCATATTTTGGTTTTTAGTTGTGTTGTGAGCATTTAGTCATGAATTAAAATGAAGGAAATGGTTGTTGTTTCATGTTCTTTTGATGAAAAATGGAAGATAGGTGAAGTTGAGCCAAACAAATGAGCATGCATGTGCCTTAGATACTAAGGGAAAAAAATCAGCTAACATGTTGTGCTTTAAAATGATGAAATGGAGATTATACTTAAGTAAAATCATAGATATGTGATGATTGATTGGTGATATACATGTTTAAATAACAAGCATGCAAGTTAGGTGTGAAATAGTGATTTGGTAATAAATCTGCTTGGGACAGAAGCAGTAACGTGACTTTGGAAAATCACCATAAATTGTGGGAGATGAGTTAGAAGCTGAATAAATTATGTAATTAAAGCTTAATGAGTCTAGTTTCAAATGGAGTAAACAAGAACATATTTTGAATTCTTTACAATGAGAAATTTGATTCGTAATGAAGAGTGGTCAGATTAGTCAAACAGTGAAACATGCGAAACTTTGAGAAAAATCTAGTATTGATTGGCCAAACCAAAAATTCTGAAAATTTTATGGATATAAGATATATGAGTCCATTTTCAGGGAAAATTAACGGCACTTGATTTGGAGTTTCATAGCTCCAGTTATAAATGATTTAGTGACTATTGCTCAGGAAGACAGCTTGCAGTGAAATTATGATTATGTGGTAAACATTGACAAAAATTTGTTAATGAGTTGCTTATTGATTTCTTATAAGCTTACTATGATCTGCAGGTGTGGTTGGCCGAATATTGTAAGGGGTTAATACGTAGTTCGTATTTGAATAGTTAGATTAATGTGTTAGTAATCCAATTGTAGGCAGTTCGTGTGTGGATTTCGTCAGCATATCGTCGCAAACAGGTGTGTAACTAACACCCTTTTTCTTAGTTTGGATCGGCAAAAGTCGAAAAGCCGAAATGCCGAAAACCGGTATTTTGTAGATTTGCGAGTGTGCGAATGCTCGTGAGGTAAATCGATTAATGTTTTTGATAAGCTGTAAATTTTGGACTGCAAAGTGCATGATTTATGTGCCCTCGATATTTTTGGGCTTAATGGGCCAAAATTGGAATGATGGGCCAACGGACCCAATTCGGTAAGAACCCTCGGTACGTGATACTGTTAGTACGTGAAAAGTAGGAATATGCATGAAAAACCCTAAAATAGATAAATTACTGAAATACATTTAAAAGTGGAAAATTTACAGTTTTACCCCTAGTAGATAAATTATCGAAATACCCCAATGGTTAAATTGACCTAAATGCATGTTTGACTGTTGTTCTTTACTACATGCCATGTTGTTATTATCTGATGCATGGGATTGGGATATTGATGGAGGAAGTACTGAAAGTGGCTTGTCCACGTACTGGAGGCTTTGCCTCAATTTACTGTTAACTGAGCAGCAAGGCTGCAACTGTGGAGTGTTGGGCTGGGTGGGTTGAGCTATTCCCCACATGGAGTGTAGGGCTGGTACGGGTGGAGTGTAGTGGTTGGTGGGTTGAGTAGTCTCCCCAAATGGGCTTGCATATGTTATTGATGTTGCATGTATTTTGAAATGGGCCTATGGGCCATACTATTATCTGAATAAGGGGCTAAGGCCCAGTTTATTGTAATCTAAAAAGGGCTCTGGTCCAGTACCACTGTTACCTGAATGGGCTTAGGCCCAATAGGCTTGAGCTAACTTGGGCTTTGAATGGGTTTTCCTTACACACTGAGTTCCCCCAAACTCACCATATTTATTTTCATCCACGCAGGAAATCCCCAACCATAGTGGGCTTGGAGCTGTGAGGGAATTCGGAGTGGCCACCCGTTCTGAAAGTTTGGTTTTCTTCTGGTGAACTGGACATCCTATTATTTACGTTGAGGTTTGGGTTTTTAAATGTAATAATGTCACTTAATTATTTTTGATGGTATTAATATGTATTACTAAGATAGGTATTACTTATTTTAACTGTTGAAATTGGATAGCTTTAAGGCGCGTTTTCAAAAAAAAAACAACAATTGATTTCAAAATAACACGACAACAAGCAAAGCTTCCGCAATGAAAGTATTTTCCAAAATTAATCACTTTTCCTAAAAATAACTTAATCAAATCAGTTTCCTAGAAATATACATGACGTTAAGGTGTGGCAATGGCGGTGTGCATGTCTAGGATTGGATCCGAAGGGAGCTTGGTACTTAAGTTGTCTGATAGACTCACCTCCTCTTTTCCGGTTTCTTACCTGGTGCATAGCTTCCATTCACTTTAACCTATAATGAAATTATCTTTTAAAACACTAAGTAGGTTTTTCTGAATCAACAATATAAAATGTTTTGAACGCTTCGATGTGGTATGTCAGATCCGGCCATAATGTCTGGGCCGGGTTTGGGGTGTTACATTTAGTGGTATCAGAGCCTAGGTTGCAACAACTCGGCTATGGAATGGGTTTACAAAAACAAAGATTTTCGAAAGCGAAAATTTTATAAAGAATGCGAAAAACTCGATTTTCAAAATTTAGATCTTTAGAAGGTGGCATTCCGAATCTCTGGCCCAAGCCTGTAAGTATTACTCTGAACTCTTCTAAATATTTTTCTGACTTATCTGTCTGTACTGAAATCCTGCTAGGATACTCTAGATAGGATGATACTGAAACCATAGGAAAATCTGATAAGAGACTGAAACTGTAGCTAGACTTCGATTCTGCGAAAACAAACTCTGAACTACTGTCTGATTCATAAAACATCTGTAATAAACACTGGAATACTAATTGATGCATAAAAATTTGTAATCAATATAATACGATATGAGTACAAGAGACCGTGGACGGAGCCGAGGAAGTGCTCGAGCGAGAGCTTCGTCTTTGAGACATATGCCGGCGGTGGATGCACCGGTACCACCGGCAACAGAGGTAGAGTCTCATGACCGTGGTGCTGAGGATGATGCCTTGTCACAGGCAATGCTTCGTGTTCTGGAAAGGGTTACCGGGGCAAGTACGACAATGGAGTTCGGGGATCTATTTCTGAACGACTTCGGGCTAACGGAGCGGAGATCTTTAGGGGCGTGTCTGGTATAGCCCCGAATATGGCGGAATATTGGTTGGAGGCCACAGAAGGGATTATGGACAACTTGGACTGCTCTGAGGAGATTGTGAGTGGGGTATCTATACTAAGTCCTTTGGGTCACTCGGTTAGGGTAGATAAACTGTATAAGGATGTACCCTTAGAAACTCAAGGTAGGATTTTCCCTGGAGATCTGATGAGCCACCGTTCGGAGAGTTTGATCTCATTTTGGGAATGGACTGGCTTGTTAAGCATAAGGCGACCCTGGATTGTGCTGCTAAACAAATGGTGTTAAGGATCACAAAGGATGAGGAGGTTATAGTTATAGGTGAGCGAAGGGATTATTTGTCCAATGTGGTGTTGGCTTTAAGAGCAGAAAAGTGGATTCAGAAAGGTTGTGAGGCCTATTTGGCATTTGTAAGTCAGTCAGAAGAGGAGGGACTGACAGTGGATAAGGTTAGGATCGTAAAGGAGTTCCAAGATGTTTTTTCGGAGGAGCTTCCAGGATTGCCTCCAAACCAAGAAGTTGAGTTTGGAATAGATTTGTTGCCTGGAATGACGCCTGTGTCCATCGCACCGTATAGGATGGCACCGAAGGAGTTAGTGGAGTTAAAGGCTCAAATTCAAGAGTTGTTGGATAGGAGCTTCATTAGGCCAAGCGTGTCTCCATGGGGAGCACCGGTGCTATTTGTGAAGAAGAAAGATGGTACAATGCGGATGTGCATTGATTATCGCCAGTTGAACAAACTGACAATTAAGAATAAGTATCCACTGCCAAGGATTGACGATCTGTTTGACCAGCTTAGAGGGGCTTCTGTATTTTCTAAGATCGACCTCCGATCTGGATATCATCAGTTAAGGGTCAAGGAGGCGGATATCTATAAAACGACATTCAGGACTCGGTATGGTCATTATGAGTTTTTGGTTATGCCATTTGGACTGACGAACGCTCCGGCAGCATTTATGGATCTGATGAATCGGGTGTTCCAACCATTCTTGGATCGATTCGTAGTCGTCTTCATTGATGATATCCTGGTATATTCTGAAACTGAAGCGAAACATGATGAGTATCTCCGTATAATGCTGCGAGTGTTAAGGGAGAAGGAACTCTTCGCGAAGTTCAGCAAGTGTAAATTTTGGTTGAGAGAGGTAATCTTCTTAGGACATGTGGTCTCTGCCAAAGGGATTAAGGTGGACCCTCGAAAGATTGAAGCAATTTTGGAGTGGAAGCCACCTAGGACGGTGTCAGAAATTTGAATTTTCCTAGGGTTGGCAGGATACTACAGAAGGTTTGTGGAAGGTTTTTCTATGATGGCAGCACCTCTGACAAAACTCATAAGGAAAGGAGTACCGTTTGTATGGACTGAGAAGCAGCAGGAAGCTTTTGAGAAGTTGAAGAAAGTCCTGACTGAAGCACCTATGTTAATTCAGCCGGAGTCTGGAAAGGATTTTAGTGTGTACAGTGACGTATCACACGTGGGTTTGGGCTGCGTGTTAATGCAAGAGGGTAAGGTGGTTGCATATGCATCATGACAGCTTAAGCCTCATGAGGGGAACTATCCGACTCATGATTTAGAGTTGGCAGTAGTGATATTTGCACTTAAGATTTGGAGACATTACTTGTACGGAGAGAGGTGTATTATATACACAGACCACAAGAGTCTTAAGTATTTGTTGACTTAGAAGGAGCTGAACCTTAGGCAAAGGAGATGGATTGAGTTGCTTAAGGATTATGACTGTTCAATCGAGTATCACCCAGGCAAGGCTAATGTGGTAGCCGATGCTTTAAGTCGTAGAACCGTATCTGATCTGAGAGCAATGTTTGCTCGTTTGAGTCTGTATGATGATGGCAGTTTGTTGGCTGAATTGCAAGTAAGGCCAACCTGGGTGGACCAGATTAAGGAAAAGCAGTTGGAAGATGAGTCTTTAGTTGCTTGTTTTCAACAAGTTAAGGAAGGGGAAACTTCTGAGTTCGGTTTAAATGGTGATGGAGTTCTGTGTTTCCGAGGAAGAATTTGTGTTCCGAGGGACTCTGATTTAAGGCAAACAATATTGAAGGAAGCTCATGGAGGACTTTGTGCCATGCACCCTGGAGGGAACAAGTTGTATCATGACTTACGAGAATTGTACTGGTGGCCTGGACTTAAACGAGAAGTAAAGGAGTTTGTAGGAAAATGTCTGACATGCCAACAAGTGAAAACTGAGCATCAATTACCTTCTGGACTGTTACAGACGGTGAAGATACCACTTTGGAAGTGGGAGAGGGTAACCATGGACTTTGTGAGTGGGTTGCCTTTGACACAATCAAAGAAAGACTCGGTGTGGGTGATTGTGGATAGGTTGACCAAATCAGCCCATTTCATACCTGTATGTACTGACTTTTCGCTTCAAAAGTTAGCCAAGCTGTATGTGGCGGAGATTGTACGACTTCATAGGGTCCCAGTTTCGATTGTCTCTGACCGAGATCCCAGATTCACATCTCGATTTTGGCAAAAGTTGCCTGAGGCATTGGGGACGCGATTGAACTTTAGTACGGCTTTCCATCCCCAAACTGATGGTCAGTCAGAGAGGGTTATCCAGATTCTGGAGGACATGTTGAGGGGATGCGTGATTGACTTTTGAGGTAGTTGGGAGGATTACTTGCCGTTGGCAGAATTTACGTATAATAACAGTTACCAGACGAGTATTTGAATGGCACCGTATGAAGCACTGTATGGACGAAGGTGTCGTACACCTAGTTGTTGGACTGAACTAGGAGAGCGACAAATTCTTGGACCAGAGTTGGTAGCTGATACTAAGGATAAAGTCAGAATAATTAGGGACCGGTTAAAAGAAGCATCTGATAGGCAAAAGTCGCATGCAGATTTGAAGCGTAAGGAGATTGAGTACTCAGTAGGTGATATGGTCTTCTTAAAGGTTTCTCCTTGGAAGAAGATATTAAGGTTCGGTAAGAAGGGCAAGTTGAGTCCGCGGTTCATTGGGCCTTATCGGGTTTTGAAGCGAGTAGGCCCAGTGGCTTATCAGTTGGAATTGCCTCCAGAGTTAGACAGGATTCACGATGTTTTTCACGTCTCCATGTTAAGGCATTATCGTGTTGACCCTGCTCATATCCTGCCAGTTGCAGAAATTGAAGTTTAGGCTGATTTGACCTTTGAGGAGGAGCCTGTGCAAATATTGGCTCGAGATGTTAAGGTTCTCAGAAGGAAATCTGTCCCGTTAGTGAAAGTACTTTGGCGTAATCATAGAAGGGAAGAAGCTACTTGGGAATCAGAAGAGACTATGCATCAACAATACCCTCAACTAGTTGGATCAGGTAAATTTCGAGGACGAAATTTCTTTAAGGAGGGTAGAGTTGTAACGCCCTAATTTTTGGGAATTCTGTGAATGTTGGCATAGGTTTAATTATGTTAGTGGGCCTCTAGAAGGCCCAAGCTTAAGATAGAACCCGACAATTTTAGTTAATTTTTGTTCCATAAGAAAAAGGGTGTGAAATTATGAAATAGGACCTATGTGAAAATGTTTGAAAATGCTATAGGCTAAATTGAAGTGGCCAAATAAATAGGAGTGCAAAATAGGAGGATTTGCATGACAAACCTCCCATTTTACATGAAGTGGCCAGCCATCATGTTGTTGTAGATAATATGAGCACTTGATATCCATAATTCATGGTACAAATTGATAATGGGTTAGGTAAATGTTCCATGATAATGGATTAGGCAAATATTCCATGATAATGGGTTAGGTAAATGTTCCATGATAATGGTTTAGGTAAATGTTCCATGATGGGCATTTCATGTCTTTTGTATTAAAGAATTAAATTGATGAAATATGAAATTTTATTAAAAGAAAAAGGGGTGAAAAGAACAAAGTTTTGTCCATCTTTGTTCATCATAGCCGAAAGTTAGAGAAGAGAAAGGAAAGGAGAAAGCTCTTGAATGTTTGGTCACTTGGGGAAGAAAATTGAAGGTAAGTTCATGGTAGTTTGCTTCTATCTTGATGTTCATGAGTTCTTCTTGATTCTACCTTAACTCTTGAAGCATATTATGGTTTTTAGTTGTGTTGTGAGCATTTAGTCATGAATTAAAATGAAGGAAATGGTTGTTGTTTCATGTTCTTTTGATGAAAAATGGAAGATAGGTGAAGTTGAGCCAAACAAATGAGCATACATGTGCCTTAGATGCTAAGGGGAAAAGAATCAGCTAACATGTTGTGCTTTAAAATGATGAAATGGAGATTATACTTAAGTAAAATCATAGATATGTGATGATTGATTGGTGATATACATGTTTAAATAACAAGCATGCAAGTTAGGTGTGAAAGAGTGATTTGGTAATAAATCTGCTCGGGACAGCAGCAGTAACGTGAATTCGGAAAATCACCATAAATTGTGGGAGATGAGTTAGAAGCTGCATAAATTATGTAATTAAAGCTTAATGAGTCTAGTTTCAAATGGAGTAAACAAGAACATATTTTGAATTCTTTACAATGAGAAATTTGATTCGTAATGAAGAGTGGTCAGATTAGTCAAACAGTGAAACATGCGAAACTTTGAGAAAAATCTAGTATTGATTGGCCAAACCAAAAATTCTGAAAATTTTATGGATATAAGATATATGAGTCCATTTTCAGGGAAAATTAACGGCACTTGATTTGGAGTTTCATAGCTCCAGTTATAAATGATTTAGTGACTATTGCTCAGGAAGACAGCTTGCAGTGAAATTATGATTATGTGGTAAACATTGACAAAAATTTGTTAATGAGTTGCTTATTGATTTCTTATAAGCTTGCTATGATCTGCAGGTGTGGTTGGCCGAATATTGTAAGGGGTTAATACGTAGTTCGTATTTGAATAGTTAGATTAATGTGTTAGTAATCCAATTGTAGGCAGTTCGTGTGTGGATTTCGTCAGCATATCGTCGCAAACAGGTGTGTAACTAACACCCTTTTTCTTAGTTTGGATCGGCAAAAGTCGAAAAGCCGAAATGCCGAAAACCGGTATTTTGTAGATTTGCGAGTGTGCGAATGCTCGTGAGGTAAATCGATTAATGTTTTTGATAAGCTGCAAATTTTGGACTGCAAAGTGCATGATTTATGTGCCCTCGATATTTTTGGGCTTAATGGGCCAAAATTGGAATGATGGGCCAACGGACCCAATTCGGTAAGAACCCTCGGTACGTGATACTGTTAGTACGTGAAAAGTAGGAATATGCATGAAAAACCCTAAAATAGATAAATTACTGAAATACATTTAAAAGTGGAAAATTTACAATTTTACCCCTAGTAGATAAATTACCGAAATACCCCAATGGTTAAATTGACCTAAATGCATGTTTGACTGTTGTTATTTACTGCATGCCATGTTGTTATTATCTGATGCATGGGATTGGGATATTGACGGAGGAAGTACTGAAAGTGGCTTGTCCACGTACTGGAGGCTTTGCCTTAATTTACTGTTAACTGAGCAGCAAGGTTGCAACTGTGGAGTGTTGGGCTGGGTGGGTTGAGCTATTCCTCACATGGAGTGTAGGGCTGGTACGGGTGGAGTGTAGTGGTTGGTGGGTTGAGTAGTCTCCCCAAATGGGCTTGCATATGTTATTGATGTTGCATGTATTTTGAAATGGGCCTATGGGCCATACTGTTATCTGAATAAAGGGCTAAGGCCCAGTTTATTGTAATCTAAAAAGGGCTCTGGTCCAGTACCACTGTTACCTGAATGGGCTTAGGCCCAATAGGCTTGAGCTGACTTGGGCTTTGAATGGGTTTTCTTTACACACTGAGTTCCCCCAAACTTACACTTTTTATTTTCATCCACGCAGGAAATCCCCAACCATAGTGGGCTTGGAGCTGTGAGGGAATTCGGAGTGGCCACCCGTTCTGAAAGTTTGGTTTTCTTCTGGTGAACTGGACATCCTATTATTTATGTTGAGGTTTGGGTTTTTAAATGTAATAAGGCCGCTTAATTATTTTTGATGGTTTTAATGTGTATTACTAAGATAGGTATTACTTATTTTAACTGTTTAAATTGGATAGCTTTAGGGCGCGTTTTCAAAAAAAAAAAACAACAATTGATTTCAAAATAACACGACAACAAGCAAAGCTTCCGCAATGAAAGTATTTTCCAAAATTAATCACTTTTCCTAAAAATGACTTAATCAAATCGGTTTCCTAGAAATATACATGACGTTAAGGTGTGGCAATGGCGGTGTGCTTGTCTAGGATTGGATCCGAAGGGAGCTTGGTACTTAAGTAGTCCGATAGACTCACCTCCTCTTTTCCGGTTTCTTACCTGGTGCACAGCTTCCATTCACTTTAACCTATAATGAAATTATCTTTTAAAACACTAAGTAGGTTTTTCTAGATCAACAATATAAAATGTTTTGAACGCTTCGATGTGGCATGTCGGATCCGGCCATAACGTCTGGGCCGGGTTTGGGGTGTTACATTATCATTTTAAGCTATTTTCACAAATTTAATATATTATAAAAATGAAAAACACTAAATATAAATTAAATAAAAATAAGAATTAGCTTTGTTTGAATAGTTGTGCTTTTTTCAAGTTGTCAACCGAAAATAAAATCGAATACATTCAAATAATAACCAAATCGAACCTGAATTGAAAACAAACCGGAATTAAAAAAAATTGAACTAAACACTACCGTTCAAAATTATTTTCAATTTTCTCAATTTCTTTACTAACCCTAGCCCTTTGTGGACAATATTTTTGTTTTAGCTTACTCTATACATTTGGGGTTGCTAGCAATAGATGCTACTATAATGCTATACAGAAATACTTTAGGAATTAAAAAAAATTAGATACCAAAGTAGTTAGTGACCAAAATATTAACAAAATATTATCAAAATAAGGAGTCACTATGGTAAATTTACCAAAGGTTAACAAAGAAACAAACCATGGGATGGGAGTGAGACTTACTCCATAGACTTCATTAGCTAAGTTGACCTGTTTCTCAACTTTATGTCTTCCTAAACTCGTGGAATTTTAAAGCTTGTTAATTCCCACATTAAGTAGAGAAAAAATAGAAAGAAAAAAAAATGAAGTCACTACAGGAAAATAGGGCTTTAGCGGCGTTTTATCAGAAAATGCCGCAAAAATTGTAAAACACAGAGCAATAGCGGCGTTTTACCAAAAATGCCGCTAAAAACAGAGAAATAACAGCGCTTTTGGAGAAACGCCGCTAAAAGACGGAGCATTAGCGGCGCTTTTGGTAAAACAAAGCTAAAAGTCATATAACTGTTAAAATCTTAAACCCCAAAAAAATCATAAGCACTACTTTATAACCCCTAAAACAGTAAACCCCTAAATCCTAACAAACCCTAAACACTAAACTATAACCCCCAAAACCCTAAACGCCGCAATAGGTGCATTTTTAGCGGCGCTAGGTTATAAACGCCGCTAATGTTAAATTATTTTGTTCAAAACTTTGTCGTTTAGCTGTCTTATTTTTTACCCACACCTGATACACTTAACATTTTCTCCATTTTTCCCCAATTCTATTTCTCCATTCTTCCTCATCCTAAATCCCTAAAGTATTATCACCCATTCCCAAATTCGACATCCAAATCCCTAACGAATTTAATAATAATAATAAAGTAATTTTAACAATTAAACTTAAATTCAGAAATTTGAAACATAGAGGAATTAAACTCTTAAGAATAGAAATATAATGACTAAATTTTAATTTTACGAAAAGTACAAATACTTATCTCATATTTTAGCTTTTACAGATTAAGTGATTTAGTATTCGATTTGTTAAAGTATGTTAAGAGAATTACTTTTTCTTTTTTAAGATTTAACACTCCTATGCGAGAAGATATTATTTAACTCCTATATTTATTAAAAGTTTATATAAAATTTAATTTAAAAGTCTATATAAAAATTAATTGTTATTTTGGTTATAATCATAAAGTTAATTGTGTTTCGAATTTTTATTATAGAAAAATATTTGTTAAAAATGAAAAAAAATTAAAATACTATTATTTAAAATAATTTTAAAGTTTTTTGGGTATATGACTTATTGTTTTTTAATTTATATATTAAATAAATTCTTATTTAATAGTAAAAGAGACAGTCTTAATTAATTTTAAAATATTGAATTAATTATCATTATAGTTTAAGATTTGTGGCTTAGGGTATATGATTTAGGGTTTAAAATTTAAGAGTTACTATTTTAAGGTTTATGGATTATGGGTTTATGGATTATGGTTTATAGTTTATAGTTTAAGGGTTGTGGTTTAAGGTTTAGGGGTTATGGATTATGGGTTATGGGTTTAAGGGTTATGTTGTATGATTTAGGGTTTAATTTAGGGGATAAAAGCTAGAGGTTTAGGTTTAGATTAGTTAATTAGTATTTTTTAATTTATATATTAAATAATTTCTTATATATTCGTAAAAGAAATAATATTAAATTTAAGATATTAAAATTATGATTATAGTTTAATTTATTTAAGAGATAATAGATAAACTTTATATATATTTAGGATTTAACTTGAGATTTGTTAAATGATGAAATTTTATGTAATCAATTAATGCTTTTATATTTAAAAATATTTAATCTAAACAATTTGATATATAAAAATATATAAAAAATTCAAATTTTATCTAATTATTTTAAATATTACTTAAATTTTTAAAAAAATTATTTAAAATTAATATAAAAGATATAATAATTCAATATAAAAATTATAAAAAAGTCAAACATTAGCGGCATTTATGATAAAAACGCCGCAAAAAAAGTAATTTATTTTAAATAAAATGGTGCCGTTTTGATATAGTATGCGGCTAAATTTTAGTTTTGATTGAAACGACGCCGTTTTATTTCTCCCCCTCTTTCCCTTTCCCGATTCCACTTTCTTTCTCAGCCATTCTCAGCCTGTACTTCTATTTCTCTCCCCCGATTCCCTTTTCTTTCCCAATTCCCTTTTCTTTCTCAACCTTTCTCAGCCTAAGCCATTTCACCCCATTGCAAACCCGAAACCCTCATTTTCCCCCAAAACATAGTTTCCCCTAAACCCCAAAATTTCCCCAAATCAAACCCATTTGCCGTCTCCCTCTCTCTTTTCGATCAACAAGTATTATAATTTTCTAATCAAACCCAAAGCTCCTTCTTTCATTTTGATTTCATTGCAGCAAGCAAGCCGTTTATTTTTTATTTCATTTCGACTTCGATTTCACTTCTGTTTTATTTTTGCAGCAAACAGAAAGATTAAGGGATTTCATTTTGAAATCAAACCCGATTGAAGGCTACCTTTGGCGAGCCCATCAAATCAAGGTACTCTCATTTACTTGTTCTTTTGAACCCTAAACTTTAGCATGCTGACATTGGTAATCTTAGATTGTTGTGCTTCTCTCTCTTTTCAGGGTTTTGGGGCTGTTTGGGGCTGTTAACAATGCTATGTTAAAATCGATGATATGCTCACTGCAAGGCGCCTTGTTTCAAGAAATCAAGCATTCAAGGGCAAGTAATATAGTTTGGTTCATCATTCCTTTTTCTTTCCTTTAAACACATTTTTTCCCCTTGATTTTCATTGCTCTGCAATTTTTATTTAGTATTTTTTTTTGGGGGGGATAAGTTCTTAACGTTTTCATTATCAAAGAAAGCAGTTAGCCTACTAAAATCAAGCAGTTTCAGAAGAATATGTATAGAGTCTGCCATTCTCATTCTTTAATCCTTGATAAATGAATGCACAAAAACCATTGCTTTAGGATAATCAATAGTATATCGGTAGTTATGATAATTTTATCTTGGTATTGTTATATGATGCTAATAATATGTTTTTGCATTATCATTTTGAATTTTTTCCCCCAAATTTTCATGTATATAGGTTATTTTCAATTTCTCTGATAATATATATGGTATTCACATACAAATATATTTTTCTTTACTGTAAACATTAGTATTCCAATATCGGGAAAAAAACATAAGCATTCAAGTATTATATATAGGATAAGCAAAATAAACATAAAAAAATCAAAATATATATGTACAGTTTTATGTAACCATTTAACTTAAAAGATCTAAGGGCACATCTGGGGGATATAATGGTCGACCACAGCCTCCAACAAATTCACGAGCCATGATATTATTGTCTGTTAATAGTGAAAGCATTTTGAGTTTGTATTATTTATTGAGTCCATAATTTTTGTGACGCATTTATAGAATATGTACGGGTTTAATCATTAATGCTTGTGGTATTTTTACTTTTTTTACTAACGCTAAAATAGAAGAGTTTAAACCATTAGTGTTTATTTGGATAAAAGAAATAAATAATAGCTTCAACCATTTCCCATTCGAAAATGAATAAAAGATTACTATATGGTTTATTGTTAATATAAGCTAGCTTTCCTCTTTGCTTGAAAGAATGAACAACCATAACAAACTATTTTCAAAGAGTGTTGTGTTATATAATAATTAATTATCTCTTGATTGATGAGCAAAGTCTTCTAGTGCTTGATTGCTTAATTCTATGTAATGTTTGATGTTAATTTAATTTTTTTTATTTTGGTTGGAATGTATTTTGATTATGAATTAATAATCAATTTTAGTTATTAATACTTAGATGTGTATTATTTATAAGTGTAATTGTATTTGTATTCGTAAATATATTTATAATTTAAAAAAAAATACTCGAACTTTTTTATTTCCTAAAAAAGAACAAATTTTCTCTAAAGTTGTATTTGTAAATATATTTATAGTTTCATTTATTTACCAAGATTTTTGCTGTTACACTTATAATAACATTTGATATTTAGATATATATTTTTTAAATTTCTGAGTTTACAAGTATAGTATGTTAATAATATTCTTTAAAATGATAATATATATTTGATCTGGAACTCATTTATATTTGTTAATGTTGACAGTTGGTCAAGAATTCTGGGTTTACGTCTGCTGCATCACCTTCGATAGTCCTCTGCATCGTTGTCGGTAGCCCTCTGCTACATCTCCATCGGCATCTCTCTTCTACATCTTCGTTGGCATCCCTCTGCTGCTTCTCTAGTTTTCTGCCATCCAATTTGCTTAGCTTCAATCCACATTGACTTAGGTAAGGCTTTGGGCCCTCCATTGTGGTAATTGCGATGACCATAACTTTTTCCTTTCTTCTTAGATACTGCAGTAGCATACATGCACTTCCTCCAATGCTTGCCTCTTCTACCAATGCTTGTTTCAATACTTGGGTGAGGTAAGAAGCATAAAACTCTGTCTAAACAGATTCATTCTTTTTATATATTGAACCCGAAGACCGATAAAACTTACCTCTTGTTTTCGCAGCTCGATGTGCCTGAACTAGTTGCTAGTCAGTGGCTTGTACCTGCAGTTATCGCAATTACAGGTTGGTGAACATCTTTTATAGACACACATATAGATGTTGATGTAAATCTTCTTTGCATTTTTGGCCTTGTATTTGATTAATATCTCTGTTGTTCTTCAGGCTTTGTACTATTCTTCAGCATATGGCGGATTCGACAAAAACGAAGGAGGCGAAGGCGATCAATGTCAGGTCGGTTAGCCAATCTATAGTTGAAGGATAAGACTTTTTTCAAAGTTAGTTTCTCTTTTCACTAATTTTCTATCTGTACTGTTATACCTTTTGAAAGTTTTGATAGCAGCAAGCACCACACAAGTTTAACCTTGAAATCATATATGCAGAATTAGTAGCAAGTTTCATTATTCATATATGTTTGGGTGAATGTACCTGAGAGACCCCTTTATTATTAGGAACTGATCAAATTAGTCCCTCTACAATTAAAAAGAATCAAATAAGGCTAACCTAAAATAGAGTTAATATTTATAAAGTTTTTATAGTTCTATAAATGAATTTATTTGGAATGGAACTGCAATTGGAAAAAATAAATTTTCAAGACAATTTTTATATAATAAATGTTAGTTTTGTTACATTTTGGACTTGATTCTTTTCAATAGTATAGGAATTAAATTGATCTATTTAATAATAGAGGGACTAATTTGATTCAGTCCCTATAATATATGGACATTTCCAATACTTTAACCTATATATTTGTGTATAGATACACATGCATGCATCCATACATATACATAGTGATAATATGATATGTGTCAAATCAAAGATAGATCCAAATTTTGAAACAAATAAAAGAATCAACCAAAGCGTATCCATTGTTTTCTTGTTTCTCCCTAATAAATACAAAATCAAATTAAATGAAAATTTGTGTTGTCTCATTCAAAAGCATGCCAATGGGAACTTTACAAAAAAAAAGAGGCATTATAAAAGAGATTGAAATTTGAGCTACACCTTTAGCTGTTCTTCTTCATCCTTACCGTTTCCATTTCCTGGCTGGTCTGATCTCTCATTGCTCGAGCTAGAAAGGGTTTCGTTTCCTGGTTGATTCGAGCAACTTTCATTGATAGAGCCGAAAGGGTTAGAACCGTATTCAGTGCTTGGTTCACTGTACTCGACACTAGCACCGTATCCTTGAGAGTCCAACACCATTCTCTTGGACCCTTCTGTGTCTTCGTTGTAGCTGGCTGATATTGTTGATCTATGTTAGTGATTTAGTAGCTCTTATTAAATTTGAATCTCGATGATAATTAGACTGGAGGATGCCATTCCTGTAGTGAGGATCCTTTAAATATTTACCTTTTTTTTAATAAATTTTGAACTAGAGTGAACTGGCAAAAGTGTTGTTAAGAAGCTGAGGGTGTTACCGTAGCTCAACCAATTTAATAATTTAGGTTGATGCTATAATGTTATTGAAAGGCATATTTGAGTCAGATGCAGAGGGTATTATCAGAGGGGGGATTACTTACACTAAGTTAAATGCCAGAAGTTTTAAAAACGCATTTGTTAAATTTACAATATTACTCCAGATACAGAAACAGATCTCCCTGCTGCTAAATTCTGTACATTTTGATTTAGGGATCCCCTAATAATGCTATAATGTTGAATTTTGTACATTTTGTACATACTTTATGATCCACATTAAATAATTAGTGCAAATTAAATTTATGAGTTTGAAATTGGCAGCAACTCAGTAATATTATAGTAACCAAACAAGCAGAAACAAAGAAATTATCCAAAGGATTCATTAATTTATTTATGTATTTCATAATACATAAACAATAATATAAATTTGGTTTTTATCCTTAAATTAAATAATTTATAGCTTTTTGCTTTGGAAAATTCGTTAATGGATCATGTTGTTAATTCTTATTTAATTCTTGTTTATCCTTAGATTATTTTTTTATTTCATTGCTGTTTATTGTTTGCAGGTGTAATTTAATTTGCTAGAATTGACTCTTCCATCCAATTTATAATTTCTAAGAGGTATGTATATTTAATTTGGTAAATCTTTATTTCTAGGAGATTATATTTGGTATGTATTCCATGAGCTAATTACAAGGTAATTACAATTTCAAATAAGTATGTATATTTAATTTGTTAAATCTGTTTTTAACTTATTTTTTAATGGATCATTAATGAATCATGTTTTTAACTTATTTCAAGTCTGTCCTTTCATTATTTTTTTAATTTGCTTATGCTGTTTATCCTTAGAGACTTGTTATGCTGTCTTTAATTTTTTTAATTTGCTTATTCTGCTTATCCTTTGGATCTCTTCGCTACTAGTTCCAATGCGTATGTTCTTCTCATTGCTACTGGTTCCAATGCGTATGTTCTTAAGTATGAATAAGTATGAATTAATTTTATTACCATGTAGCTTGCTTGTCATTTAAAATTACAACAATAGCTGACCTTCTCTCAAACCTTTTTTTAAATATTTTAAAGATTCAAAGTATATAGGCAGGAAACCTGACAGGTTGCCTTATATCGAGCTGTAAGATATAATGGATCCTCCCTAGGTGTAACAACGCCACGTATGATGAATCTTAAAAAATTCAAAAAGACTTGAAAGAAGTTCTATCGAGCTCATTTACTATTGAATATTTATTACCATGTAGCTTGCTTGTCCATTAAAATTACAACAATAGTTGACCTTCTTTCCAACCTTTTTTTAAATATTTTAAAGATTCAAAGTATATAGGCTGGAAACCTGACGGGTTGCCTTATATCGAGCTGTAAGATATAATGGATCCTCCCTAGGTGTAACAACGCCGCGTATGATGAATCTTAAAAAATTCAAAAAGACTTGACAAAAGTTCTATCGAGCTCATTTACTATTGAATATTTATTACCATGTAGCTTGCTTGTCCATTAAAATTACAACAATAGCTGACCTTCTCTCCACCCTTTTTTTAAATATTTTAAAGATTCAAAGTATATAGGCTGGAAACCTGACGGGTTGCCTTATATCGAGCTGTAAGATATAATGGATCCTCCCTAGGTGTAATAACGCCACGTATGATGAATCTTAAAAAATAACTTACATAACTCACATAAATTACATAATTTACATAACTCACATAATGTACATAACAACTTACGAAACTTAACTAATACATGTAGTGTAATCTAATAATTTCCTTAAAAGCATATAGTTTAAAGTTCAAATTTCATAACTTACAAAATCTACATAACTTACATAAAACATAAAAATATATCATATCAAGACTTACATAATAAATAACTTACCTGTGTAATTTATTGTCAACTTTAGAATTCAAGAACTACGAAATGGATAGGAGTTGGATGAAATTGTCAAGGGTAAGCAACGCCTATCGAAATGGAGTACAAACTTTTCTGAATTTTGCATTTCAAAATGCAAGCCAAAAGAATATGATTCTTTGCCTGTGTAAGAAGTGTGGCAACATCAATTGGCATACTCGTGAAGTTGTCTACGAACATCTAATTGTTGATGGCTTTATTCGGGGGTATAAAAAATAGATTTTCCATGAAAAGTGTACATCTAGTGGAACTTCTTCAACGATTAATCCGACTTATCCTGATACTGATTACCATCAGTATGTTAGACAAGATGACATGGAAGGTATGTTGCGGGATGCATTTAATATGCACAGTCATTGTGATAAATCGTTTCCACCTGACTTTATTGCATCTGATGATTGTAATATTGGTGGAAATGTTTTTGGCGAAACGAGAACAACTGCACCTTATGAGGAGCCAAATGAAGAAGCGAGAAAGTTCTACAATTTACTTAATGAAATGAACGAAGAACTTTACGAGGGATCAAAATATTCGAAATTGTCCTGCATTCATTTATTTCACTTAAAATGTTTGGGAGGTTGGATTGGAAATTCTTTTACAATGCTGCTAGAGTTTCTGAGAGATGTTTCCTTTTGCAAAAATCCCCCAATCTTGTCAAGATATGAAGAGACTAATAAAAGATTTGGGCCTTGGGTACGATAAAATTCATAGTTGCCCAAATAACTGCATGTTGTACTGGGGTGATCAGAAGAACCAACAGTGTTGTAATGTTTGCGACAAGTCTCGCTGGATGAATGAGAATATAGAAGATGTGAATGCGGATGAAGGTGGGGCACAGTTAAGAAAGAAGCCAGTCAAGGTTTTGCGATACTTTCCCCTAATACCAAGACTTCAAAGGCTTTTCATGTCGTCAAAGATGACCGAATCTATGAGGTGGCATAATGATCAACGGACCGATGATAGATTATTAAGACATCCTGCGGATTCTTTAGCTTGGAAATCATTTGACATGAGATTTTCAAGCTTTGCAAGCGATCCTCGGAATATGAGGCTTGGGCTAGCAGCTGACGGCTTTAATCCATTTAAAATCATGAGTACTTCGTACAGTACTTGGCCAGTGGTGCTTGTTCCTTGCAATTTGCCTCCATGGATTTGCATGAAGCAAACTTCATTCATTTTATCAATGATTATTCCTGGAGAGAAAGGTCCCGGAAATGATATTGACATCTATTTGCAGCCACTTATTGAAGAGTTAAAACAATTATGGTCTGGTGTTGAGACATATGATGTATTAAGAAAAGAGAACTTTTATTTACGTGCAGCTTTATTGTGGACAATTAATGATTTCCCGGCTTATGCTAATTTATCGGGTTGGAGTACTAAAGGACGTTATGCTTGTCCTTGTTGTGCTGCGCAAACTTGTTCGAAGTGGTTGTACAATGGGAAGTTCTCTTACATGGGCCATCGTCGGTGGTTAGATGGAAATCATAAATTTAGATTTCAGAGGACTCTATTTGACGGTACTGAAGAGTACAAAGGAGCACCTCAGCAGACTGTTAGATCTGAAATCTTGTTTATGTTAAAAGATATCAACTTCAGTTATGGGAAGATGAATCAACCACCTAACACGCAATCAAAGAGAAGATCGAGGGATGAATCCGATGATGAATCTGACGAATAGGATGATCCTAATGAGGCAAACTTGTGAAAAAAAAGTATTTTTTTAGTTGCCTTATTGGGAGCATAATATTTTACGCCACAATCTTGATGTTATGCATATTGAGAAGAATGTCTGCGAGAACAAAATTGGGACAATTTTGAATGTCGATGGAAAATCAAAAGACAATCTTCAGAGTCGACTTGATTTAGTTGACATGAGAATTCGGTGTGATCTTCATCCTCAAGTACTTTCGAATGGGAAATATCGGTTGCCGCCTTCTATTTTTTCAATGTCAAAGGAAGAGAAAGAGGTGTTTTGTATGGTGTTGAAGGATATAAAGGTCCCAGATGCGTATGCGTCAAATATATCTCGATGTGTGAGTCTTAATGATCGAAGATTATATTCATTAAAATCACATGATTACCATATCTTGATGCAAGATTTACTCCCAGTTGCTTTACGGTGCTGCATGTCAAAAAATGTTACGTCCTGTATAATTGAACTATCCAATATAATGAAAGCTATTTGTGGCAAAGTTTTGGATGTTGAAGAACTTAAGAAAGTATAGGATCGAGCTGCTTTGACACTATGCAATTTGGAGAAGATCTTTCCACCTTCCTTCTTCACTATTATGGTGCACTTGGTAATCCATCTCCCTCACGAAGCAATACTTGGTGGACCGATTTTTTATTGATGGATGTATCCTATAGAAAGGTGCTAATTTATTTGTCAAGTATTTATTTATTCGCGTCTATATACATTTAGTTACATCATTTGATAAATATTGTATATCGTGTTTAGGTTCCTAAGCAAATTGAAATCTTATTGTCGTAATAAGCGTTATCCAGAAGGATCAATTGCTGAAGGCTACTTGGTAGAGGAGTGCATGATATTCTGTTTTAAATATTTAGAAGATGTTGAAACACGATTGAATAGACCAAATAGAAATGCTGGGCTCAATGATCATAATTTGGCCGAAACTTATTTATTCCAAAAGTTATGGAGAACCAATCGGCAAAGTTAAAATTGCAGAATTAGATGATATATCGTGGATACAAGCACATCGATATGTACTTTTTCACCACGATTTAGTTGAACCGTTACGCAAGCAAGTTCTAAAATTTCCTCACATATTCGTCGTTTTGATTTGTTTATCTTCTAACCAATTACACTTGTTTTTAACATAGTGAGTACAAACAAATTTTGAGATCTCGTGCACGCTCTCGAAGATTGCAACATCGAGAGATTAATAAGTTATTCACGGAATCTTTTCATGAATAGTTAAGTCAAACGGTATGTAACTAAAGTTAATAAGTTACATATAAATGTGAAATTTAGTTAATTATTCAATTTACTTTCGATTCAGTAGGTTTGGAGTGGAAAGGACGTCAATGAAGAAGTTAAATGGTTTTCCCAAGGTCCGAACAGAGTAATAAAAAGATATAGTGCCTTCTTCATCAATGGATACAGATTTCAAAGTACCGTAAGAGAATGAGGAGAACTCAAAATTGTGTTGTTAATTCTTCAATTACAAGTTATGCTAGTGCTAGGACAGTAATCCGGTTGAGGGTAATGTGGAGTATTACGGACTTCTTATCGACATTATTGAGTTGGATTACTATGGCAGATGGAAAGTTGTCTTATTTCAGTGTGATTGGTCTGATGTTAATACTGCTCGAGGAATTAAAGAAGATCAATTGTGTTTTACAATGTTGAATTTCTCTCGCTTGATTCACACTGGACAATAATTGATGGACGAGCCATATGTATTTTCCTCTCAAGTGAAACAAGTTTTTTATTTGAAAGATCCAACTGATAAGGGTTGGTATGTTGTACTCTGGAACACCCCTAGAGACTTGTTTGACATAGGTAATGGAAGTAGAGATGACATCATCGAAAGATCAGAAACATTACCTTTTCCAAAACAAAACTTAGATGAAAATATCCCTAGTACTAGTACACAACATCAATGGGTTCGACATGATGTGGATAAAGGTATTTACGAATAATGATTTAGTAAGATTTTACGATTTTTAATTATATATAATATTATAATTTTAATCTTTGTCATGTTATATAATTTAACTATTTTATATGTATTACTATTGTTGTAATTTGTTACTAAAACTTTAACTTTTTGATGTGTATTGCAGGAAAAATGCGTAAAAATGCGTAGAAGAAGATTACGAGATTTAAGTATTGTCCAGAATACTCCAAATTCGGAAGAAGGAAATAGTGAACAGCAGACAGTTTTTGGATCTTCGAATGTGCCGGGGACACTTGATGAGCCTGAAGAATTTCAAAGTAATGTTATGTTCATTTTACATGTGTTGACTTTTATTATTGAATTATTTGTCAATTTTAATATAATAATAGTATATCATTTTTCAGCTGAAAGTGGTGAGACGTGCAGAGTTCGAGGACGTACGCTGCTTAGAGATTTATACGACTTAGATTCTGTCGAGCGTGTTAAAGTAAGTAGAAATACTCATGGTCAGCCTGTTGGATCTGAAGCTCGACTTTTAGCAGGCTATTTGGGCATTTTAGCACGAAATGCAAATATGTTGCCCATCAACTACGAATCATGGCATCACATGCTTGATAGCAACAAAAATCAGGCTCTCGCTAATATTAAGGTAACAAAATGTGAATGTAATTTATAATACTTTGGTTCAAGTTTCATTTATATTTACATTCTAAACTTGTGTTTTGTTAGGAGAGATTTGCTTTAGAAGTCTCCAATGATTATATCAAGAAGGCTTTGGGTAAAAACATGGAGAGACAAGAAAAGCACTTTAAAGAAACAATATTTTAAGAAAGACATAAGCCTCGAGGAAAAATTGAGAAATGTCCCGCCGGGAATGCTGAGGTATCAATGGGAAGATGCGGTTAGGTTTTGGAATTCAAAGAAAGAAAATGTATTACGTATTTCCAAACTCTTATATATAGTGTTTACTATATACGTAATAATAATTTTATTATGTAGGACCGTGAGCGAGTTGGAACAAGCAGTAGGCAAAAACAAAAATTCACGCACACGGCAAGGTCGAGAAGTTTTGCTTCTGTAGCTGAGGCCGAGGTATTATAAATTTATTAATTCTTTCAAATATTAATAACTTTCTATTATTAAATAATATTTTTACTATTATATTGTAGGAAGTCAAAATTGGACAAAAAGTTGGACGCATTCAGCTTTTTGAGATTACGCATAGGAAGAAAGATGGATCTCCTATGACTTTCGAAGCTGGAGAAATTATGGTATATTTACTTAATAATATTTTATTTATTCTAAATATTTATAATCTTTAATTATAATTGTTTAATTCAATTCATCATTAGTAGTTTTAAATAATGTTAAGTTATGTTGCATTCCTTTTTATTATATATTTCGTTTCTAACTTTTTAATTGATTTTTTAGGAAAAACTAAAGGAGAAGAAGGCGGAATATGAAGCGATTGCTTCGTCTAATAGTTCTGTTAATCTTGAGAACATTGATAACAGAATTATCACTGAAGTTTTGGGTCCTGAAAGGTACGGTCGGGTTCAATTTCAAGGATCTAGTGTTACCCCGACCCAATATTTTGGATCCGGCTCCCAGTAATACATGCCTTCTAGAAGTCGAGCTCAAGCTGAAGTTCAGAGGTTAAGAGATCAAATAGCTCAGATGCAAGCGAACACGGTTGAGCAAATTGCCGAGGTTCAACGAAAATATGAAGAACTCCAACAATAACTTAGAGCGGAGGTAGCAGAGAGGGAGGCAGCGGTAGCAGCGAGAGAGGCAGAGGCACGAGCGATGATAGCAGAGCAGAGCAAAAAGTACGATGACCTCCAGCTACAGCTTCAGCAGATGATGCAGATGTTTCAGCAATCGCAAAAGCCGCCATTTTAGACATTAGTTTTCTCATTGTAAGAATGTTTTTCACTTTATTACGTTTAACATTATTGTAAGAATATTTAAAATTATACTTTATTTATTTATTATATCATATATATTTAGTTAAATTTGAAGTATCATTTAGAATTAATGTTTTTGGTTGTATTTTTTATGCTAAATTTACTGTTTTTGACTGTATTTTATACTATATTTATTGTTTTTGGTTGGATTTTAATGCAGGAAGAGCTGGATATTGGAGAAAAAAATGCAAATCTGCCAAAATTAGCGGAGTTTGCTAAAAAAGCGCAGCTAAAAGCCATGACTTTTAGCGGCGCTTTTTTAGCAAACGCCGCTAAAAGGCAGCACTTTTCGCGGTGGTTTTTTAGAAAACGTCGCTAAAAGGCAGCACTTTTAGCGGCGGTTTTTTAGAAAATGCCGCTAAAAAGGTAGCACTTTTAGCGGCACTTTTTTTCAATAAACGCCACAAATTTTTGTGGCGTTACCTATAGCAGCGTTTTTTGTGGTGTTTTAAAAAGCGCCGCTAAAGGCTAAAAAAAAGGCCGCTAAAAGTCTATTTTCTTGTAGTGAGTGTAGGAAACTAATCTTTGTGTGTTAATTCAAAGAGATATTTAGTATTTCTGCTAAACATCTCATCCATTTCGTAACAATCCTTGTATGTTATCCCAAATTAGTCCCTATACATGGCACGTCACATGCAACTGTCTGATTATTTTGTTAGTTATACCAATTTTTAATAGGTAAAATGGATCAAATTTGTAATAGAAACGACTAATTTGTTCTGTAATATAATCTACAAAGATTAATTTACTTATTTTTTAGGTAAAAGGCATAAAATACAATCTAACTCTTAGTAGGAGACCTTTATGGTGTTTTTACCAAATATTAGAAAAGAAACAAAGCATGGGGTGGTCGTGGGACTTACTCCATAACTTAGTTAACTGAGTTGTGGAATTTTATGTCTATTTCTCTTTCTAAAGTTGTGGAATTTTAAAGCTTGTAATTTCCACGTTATTTAAGTAGAGAAAAAAAAGGTAACTATTATCCACAGTTGCTACTATTATCCAAAATTAGAAACAATAAATGCTTTTTTGGAAAATTCAAGCTGAAAATTTGGTGTCTTGGAGGAAACTCCCTTTCCCCTAATGTATGTGAACAGTATTTTTGTTTTTGCTTACTCTTTATCCCTAGCTGTTACTGTAGTAGTATGTGTCGAAACCATTTTTTTAAAGGGGTTTGAAAAACGGGGTTCGACTTTTTGAAAAATGAAAATAGGAGTCGCCACCAACCTTTTTAGGTGTGTTTGGATCACCTTTATAAAACATTTTGGTCTACGAAATTCAAGAAAATAGGTTCGGGAGTCGGTTACGCACAAGGAAGGATTAGTACCCTCGTAACGCCCAAAATTGGTACCGAATTGATTATTTACTGTCCTAATATCGAAAATTTGAAAAGATTTTAAAACTTGAACAATTTAAAGTTGAAACTTGAGATTCCTTTGTTCCGAAATATACAAACATTACATCCAGCATGTTAGGACACAATGTTTTAAATCCTCGTAACTAAAATTATCTCATGATTTTGAAAATTTATTAAAAGGATATTTGGTTATTTAGTCAAACGAAAAATCGCAACCCAGCATGTTAGGGCACTATTTCCCGAATTTCTAAACACCAAACATTGCCTTATTTAAGAAAAACTTTTTCAATTAAATGAAATATATTTTTTAAAACAATGAATAATATAGAATTTAATAAAAAAATAGTTTGATATAATACTAAAATTATTAAAAAAAAATAAAATATAAAAGAGAATTAAAAATCAAGGAAATAGGGATTAAATCCAAATAAAAAAAGGTTGAAAACGAAAATGAACAAAGAATAAATAAGAACAAATTGTAGAAAATAAGAACGCAAGAGGGAGAGAAATTTGAGTGAATGCTCTAAAGAATTCTTATTGCTTCCCCAAAACTCAAGTGATTTGCAATGAAGGGAGAGGCCTCTATTTATAGTTGAGCCTCCCCAAATCCAACGGTACAAATCAATTACATCAACGGTTATGATTAAAGGATATTTACAAATTAAATCTCCAAGATTACAAGATCATATCTTCAAGATTGCATATCATATCTAAGATTGCATATCATATCTAAGATTGTATCATATCTAAGATTGCATATCATATCTAAGATTGCATATTCTTAAAGATTATATTTCTATATGAGTCAAGCTTATAGATGGACCTTAAATCTTTTCAAGTAATGGGCCATTCCGATTGGGCCAAATTATATGTTTGTAATTTTGGACTGAACTTGGAATTCATTTTGTTTATTATTTTTGTTTTTGGACTTATTTCTGGGCCTGGGCAAAATTGAGTGTCTACAGCTGCCCCTCTTTGCTCATTGCTGTGTAACAGGAATAGAACAAAGACTATAAAAGGACCAATTTTGCCCGGGCTCGCCGAGTCTAGAGTTCTTGATCCTTGATCTTCTTTAAATGGCCTCTTGACGGCTTCAATCTGCTTCACTGCAACTTAGGAAGGCGATATCTGCTATCTTTGATATGCTCCCCGTCTAATACAGAGACGCCAAATTTGCTTCTTTAATCTGCTCCCCGTCTAATACAGAGATGCCAAATCTGTTATCTCCAATTTGCTCCCCGTCTAATACAAAGATGCCAAATCTGTCATCTTGGATCTGCTTCGATGTAAACACATGAAGGTCAGATCTACCATGTCTTTAATCTGCTCCCCGTCGAATATGGAGATGCCAAATCTACTATCTTCAACTTGTTCCCTATAAACACAGGGATGCCATGCTGAAATCTTCAATCTTCTTCGCTGTAAGCATAGGAATGTCAGATCTGCTATGTCTTTGATCTGTTCCCTGTAAACACAGGGATGCCAAATCTGCTATCTTCAACTTGTTCCCAATAAACACAGGGATGCCATGTTAAAATATTTGATCTGCTTCGCTGTAAGCACAGGAATGTTAGATCTGCTATGTCTTCGATCTATTCCCTGTAAATACAGGAATGCCAAATCATCTTGGATCTGCTCCCCGTCGAATAAGGAGATGCCAAATCTGTCGTTCTTCTCTTCGATATGCTCTCTGACAATACAGAGACGCCAAATCTTCTATCTTCGATCTGCTCTCTACCAATACAGAGATGCCAAATCTATTATCTTCGATCTGCTCTCTGCCAATACAGAGATATCAAATCTGTTATCTTCGATCTGCTCTCTGCCAATACAGAGATGCCAAATCATCTTAGACTTGCTTTAACGTAAACACGTGGAAGCCAAATCAGCTATGTCTTCGATCTACTCTCCGCCAAATACAGAGATACCAAATCTGTCATCTTTGATCTGCTCTCTGCCAATACAAAGATGCCAAATCTGCTATCTTCGATCTACTCTCTATCAATACAGAGATGCCAAATCATCTTAGACTTGCTTCAACGTAAACATGTGGAAGCCAAATCAGCTATGTCTTCGATCTGCTCTCCGCCGAATACAGAGATGCAAAATCTGTCATCTTTGATCTGCTCTCTGCCAATACAGAGATGCCAAATTTGTTATCTTCGATCTGCTCTCTGCCAATACAGAGATGCAAAATCATCTTAGATTTGCTTCAACGTAAACACATGAAAGCCAAATCAGCTATGTCTTCGATCTGCTCTCCACCAAATACAGAGATGCCAAATCAGTCATCTTCGATCTGCTCTCTGCCAATACAGAAACGCCAAATCTGTTGTCTTCAATCTGCTCTCTGACAATACAGAGACACCAAATCTGCTTAGATCCGCTTCAGCGTAAACACGTGAAGATCAGATCTGCTATATCTTAGCCTATTACCCTACTACTTAGAGAGTTAAGGCGAGTCTTCAATCCACTCCACTACTGCTTAGGGAGATAAGATTTGTAATTTTAGCCTGTTACCCTACTGCTTAGGGGGTTAAGGCGCATCATCTTCGATCTGCTCCTCTACTGTTTAGGGAGATAAGATCTGTAATTTTAGCCTGTTACCCTACTGCTTAGGGGATTAAGGCGGGTCTTCGATTTGCTCCACTACTGCTTAGGGAGATAAGATCTGTAATTTTAGCCTGTTACCCTACTGCTTAGGGGATTAAGGCGAGTCTTTGATCTACTCCACTACTGCTTAGGGAGATAAGATCTGCAAATTTAACCTGTTACCCAATTGCTTAGGGGATTAAGGCGCTGAATTTTGTAATTTTCAATCAATCTTGCTACATTGTCCACTGGGAATCCACTTGTAAAATTGATTTCCTGGAATTTATGCTTATGCCAAATAATTAAGATGCCATGATCGAAATGAGTCAAATGCTCCTAATTAGACATATTACAATGCGAAATGTTTATGAGAATGACTCCTATTTCGGACGTCATCACTCATTCATCTATCGAGCTTTCCACCTCGTTCTTCTTGACATATCAATCATACTCTGCTCGTATGCCTCGAATCTTCTCCATCAATTTGGTCTACTATACCATTCCCCGAATGTTACGACCCACTGAAGATGTTTATGAAATGATCCTTTCTTAAGATTAATATTGCTTAAACCGTCCAACCACCTTTTGGACTGAAGAAGAAAATCTCTCGAGTATCTCCAACCCATACATATGAGAATTCCTTAAACAATTGTCTTGTTTTAGTTTCTTGTATTATCTAGAAATTTCTAGAGTAATATGCAAAACTTCGCTTGTGAAGATATTTTAGTTCATCATCTATCATTATTTCAATGTAACATGCTTTATGAATAATGGGAGACAAATAAATTGATCCTGAGGATAATTAGATTTGGAAAAATTATTGGAAGGAATGCAAAAAGATTAAACTGAGAACATATCTTTGCGAAGAAAAAGAATCCAAAGATAGTAAATAGGACAGAAATTAGATGCCCCAGATATCGCCGCTTGAGCGACTATACACCAGCTCCATGAAGACTTTCTGGAGTTCAACATGTATTTAAAAGATCCAAAGTAATTCGTTGATGCCTCGATGTGTAACGTACTTCACTTCTCGTCAAATCCAGTATAGCAATGTCACTGCATGACTTTCCAAATTTGAGCTGCCCTTTCGGGTTTTCAACTCAAAACCCCTTTGGTCTCAAGGCGCCCTTTAAGAGTTTTCACCTTGGCCTCTCCATTTTTTCTTTTTTTTTTTATTTTTTTTATTTTTCTCTTTTTCTTTTCTTTTTTTCCCTTTTTTTAAATAAAAGTCCCAAAGTGCCCTTTGCGGGTTTTCACCTGGGCTTCCCTTCTCCTTCAGACAAAGTACTCCTTGACCGAGTCTGAATTCACTGGATTAGATAAATTCTTCCTATCATTTCTTGTCAAAATCAGTGCACCTCTAGAGAAAGCCCTCTTCGCAACATATGGCCCTTTCCAATTCGACATCCTTTTGCATGAGAAGGATATCTTTCAGCACAAGGTTTCCTTTATAAAATTCTTTTGGACGAACCTTCTTTGTCATAAGCCCGTGTCATCCATTTTTGGTACATTTGCTTAGGATGAATACTTTCAAGTTAAGTTTACTAGAGGTATTCAATTCTTGACTCCATTAAAGCTTGGAGGAAAAATCTTGATTCATAAACCCATGAGAAAGGGATTGCCCTAGTAGCAGTCCTGGCTGTTGTCAATCAAACCCTACAAAAAGATGGTTCAATGATTCTCAGCAGACAAGAATGAAGTTACTGACTTTATCCTTCAACCTGGAAAGCTGAGGTACAGAGATTACTCCCGGAGTATACATCCCACCATGACTCGATGATGTTTGTGAAGCATCCCTAATCTTTATAAATTGCCCCCAACTATGAAGGTGCCAAATGAGTGTAGCATATAGGAGCCACAAAAAATATGGCTGTGGTGCTCCTTTGATACATATAGGATAGAGAATGAACAAACTCTTGCAGATCATCAGCCAAAAACCCAGCCTGGTCTAAGAGAACATGATAGTGGGTCTGCCTCGTGATTCCAATCATTCCAGCATGGGTACCAAGGTAAAAATAATTGTTCTTTGGATGACATACTTTGTTGTCAATGACAGTACCATGTAGCACATTGTCAGGAGATCCCTGCTAAAAAAAAAAACTTGGTATGCTGGTTTTTCGTACAACAATGACCACAATCTTTAGGGTTCCACTTCTCGTCAAGGAACCTGCAAGCCTCAACAACTTGATCAAAACTTGATTAAATTGAGACTCACTAACCCCATCCCTGAAAATAATGATTTGATCAGGTTTCTTTTTCCCTAAACTTGTATAGAAGTCTAAGAGAGCTTCCTTCATGATACCGTCATCCACTTTGTTAGAACTGGTTTTGAAGAAAGAATCTATCATTTTAAGCTTCAAAGACTGCATACAGCCTGATGCATCATAGCTAGAAATCAATGGCCACCGCCTGGAGCTAGCCATCGCAGCTATTAACGGCACATTAGACTGCTCAGAAAAGCCAAACAATGCACCCATTCCATGGATAATGGTTAGAACCTTTGAAACAACTGAAATTGAAGTTGTTTGCCCCAGCGTAAGCATAGAGAGTAGGCGGTAGTTTCTTATGCCAATTTTTACCAGTCTCGATCATCTTCTGTAATTTTTTTTCTTCTTTTCTTTTCTTTTGGAAACCTTTGTTGTACTGTGGTATGGCGCATTATCTTTAAAAAGACTGCAAACTTTTGGCATTGTATAGTTATATATAATCTTTTTTCTTTTTTTTTTGAAATGGATGACTTTTGACTTTGTAATATTGGTATATGAAGCTGTTTCCCCTCTTAATGGAATAGTTTACGTCCACAAAGATGAGTCATTGTTAGCTTGAAACTTTTGATGAGCTCGGGCCCATAACATACATGCCCCATAAGTCTTGACTCCCTTAAATTTGGCATTCATTGTACAACTGATGCGATCCCTTTTCATGGTGGACCAATAGTGCCCCAAAACCTCATGTTTATTCTGGCAATTGCAAATCCTCCTGCATGCGTTTTTGGACCACATTTTTGAATTCCCATAATAGTCTCAACAAGGTCTTGTCTTGTCTCCTCAGCTAATTCCAATTTTGCAATCTTTCCTTCCTCTAAGGATATATTTCCTACCACCGCTTCATGGGGTATAAACCATTTTCAATAAATTCAGAAACAAGTCACAATTTCTGTCACCTTCAAAGTACTGAGATTCCTCTAAACACATATCGCACTCAAAAGGAACTCTGAATCTGTAGTATCGTTGCCCGTGTCATTGATATCTAGGGATCTATGATAGGCACACAAAAGAATATACAAGGAATAAATGAATTCAAGAATGACTATTTACATGAAATGAAAATTTATAAAGAATGCCAAAGGTCAAAAGAATCAGAATGAAAGAGTATTTACTCAGATAAATAATAAAAGTATGTTTTATTGAAAATGAAAATGTCTGAACATAAGCCCACTTCTCAAAAGAAATCTCATTACTCCCAGGCTTTAGAGCAATAAGAGTGTTCTGAATATTACTCCGTAAAATTCCTAAAGATTACAGGAAGTTCTTCTGTAGTCCAATTGTTTAAAGAACTTTTCGGTTCGTAAGGGCGAATGCCCTCAAGGTTTCTTTGTTCAATCTCTTCCTCATTGATGATTTTCATTTCCAAACACCCCCTTCTCCGGGTAAGCTATCCCTCCTGACACAAAAGTTGGGGATATGTAAGGGAATGTTGTTAATTCCCATTCAACTTCTTTTTCACTCAGCCGTGACCCTCTTCTCTCTCTTTTTTTTCTCTTTTTGATAACTTTAACTAATTTTGAATGCAAATGATGCGATGAGATGCTATTAGATGCAAATGCATGAATGCAAAAGGATATCGATTCTGATTCAGTTTCATTTTAGAAAATGTTATTTAAGGAACAAAAATCTTTTCATAAAACGAATTACAAATACGCTTTCGCCCGTAGTCCCAAAGTCTTAACCCTATCTAATAACAAAGCTAACTTTCGACCACGATCTGACTGTAGCTCATATTGGTGCTCAACGTGCTTGCCCTTTCTACCAGTATCTGTAAATGATCAGCTATCTCTTGAATTTGAATTACAGCTTCAACTATGAAGTAAGCTCTACAGCCAAAGACACCTCCTCCAATGCCTGTGAAGTTGCTCTGATTACCTTGAAAGAAAGATTGGCGAACAAGTAGGCATTCCAGCTTCGCAGCATACTGCCTCCACAGAACATTTTGAATTGCTTGCGTGGGTATCTTCGCAGCATAGCTAATCTCCACTTTAAAGGTCTTTAAACGATACGATCTTCTTTAATCTCTTTCTTTCATGCTCATTTGGGTTGTCCTGGCCATCAGGGCTTGCATTTCTATTATTATTGGTAGCGGTCCTATAGTAAGTG
Source organism: Gossypium hirsutum (assembly GCF_007990345.1). Classification (NCBI taxonomy): domain Eukaryota; kingdom Viridiplantae; phylum Streptophyta; class Magnoliopsida; order Malvales; family Malvaceae; genus Gossypium; species Gossypium hirsutum. The sequence goes on from NC_053434.1 coordinate 116,227,249, forward strand.
AGCCTTTCTACCATCATAAGCAAAATTCTTTCCATCCAATTCAATTTTGTAGGTCTTAAACCCTTACCATCCACGAGGTGACTATCTTCATCTGTAATGGTAGAAGTGTCCATCAGTACTCCCCACGCTCACCTTGAATTGTTCATCTATCTTCATGTCAAGCAAATACTGCAATTCCCCATAACTGTTGTAGAACAACTACTTGGCTTCGTTACTCCATTAATCCCATAATTCTGATGTGTATCCTTCGATGACACTATTTCCTTTTTCTATTTGGGTTTTCTCTGACCAAGCACAAACGAAAGAGTTGTCCTCCACTTTATTAAGATATTCGTTCCCTATTACAAAACTTTCTAACTCAGAAATCAAACCTTGAATCGACACATTTTAATGATAAATGACATGCAATGATAGCAAAATAAGAAAAACAAGTTAGTGTCACATATATAAAAAAATATAAGAAATAAGAACTTATAAAGGTAGACACTAAAGGTCATCATCATACTACCTGGGGCAAGCACTTAAAATTCACTATATGTAGTTTGGTTCTAAAGCAAGGGTACCTGGACCAGCAGATTCCTCGATCCTCACCAATTATAGGCTCATATGGACCAAGTTTAGTTTAGGGGGACACATTTCCCTATGGCCATGTGGAGATGAAAATCTCACGAAGACATAGGTACGGATGTATCCTGGAAGCAATCCACTAGTCCATGCGGAGGTGAAAACCTCACAAAAGCATAGCTTCTCACTCCAACTTAAGGGTGTGACCACAACGGTCATGCAAATGCAATGTGTGCGTAAACAATAACAAACATATGCAACTAACAAATGTAAAAATGACATTTAAATTTTTTCCAAATTTCCGACATTAAGACAGAAAATAATCAATTTTTGACTTGACTCTCTTATAGGTCCCCAGTGGAGTCACCAAGTTGTCGAAACCATTTTTTTAAAGGGGTTTGAAAAACGGGGTTCGACTTTTTGAAAAATGAAAATGGGAGTCGCCACCAACCTTTTTAGGTGTGATTGGATCACCTTTATAAAACATTTTGGTCTACGAAATTCAAGAAAATAGGTTTGGGAGTCGGTTACGCACAAGGAAGGATTAGCACCCTCGTAACGCCCAAAATTGGTACCAAATTGATTATTTATTGTCTTAATGTCGAAAATTTGAAAAGATTTTAAAACTTGAACAATTTAAAGTTGAAACTTGAGATTACTTTGTTCCAAAAGTATACAAACATTACATCCAGCATGTTAGGACACGATGTTTTAAATCCTCATAACTAAAATTATCTCATGATTTTGAAAAGGATATTTGGTTATTTAGTCAAACGAAAAATCGCAACCCAGCATGTTAGAGCACTATTTCCAGAATTTCTAAACACCAAACATTGCCTTATTTAAGAAAAACTTTTTCAATTAAATGAAATATATTTTTTAAAACAATGAATAATATAGAATTTAATAAAAAATAGTTTGATATAATACTAAAATTATTAAAAAAATAAAATATAAAAGAGAATTAAAAATCAAGGAAATAGGGATTAAATCAAAATAAAAAAAGGTTGAAAACGAAAATGAACAAAGAATAAATAAGAACAAACCGTAGAAAATAAGAACGCAAGAGGGAGAGAGATTTGAGTGAATGCTCTGAGGAATTCTTATTGCTTCCCCAAAACTCAAGTGATTTACAATGAAGGGAGAGGCCTCTATTTATAGTTGAGCCTCCCCAAATCCAACGGTACAGATCAATTACATCAACGGTTAAGATTAAAGGATATCTACAAATTAAATCTCCAAGATTACAAGATCATATCTTCAAGATTGCATATCATATCTAAGATTGAATATCCTTAAAGATTATATTTCCATATCAGTCAAGCTTATAGATGGACCTTAAATCTTTTCAAGTAAAGGGCCATTCCAATTGGGCCAAATTATATGTTTGTAATTTTGGACTGAACTTGGACTTCATTTTGTTTATTATTTTTGTTTTTGGACTTATTTCTGGGCCCAGACAAAATTGAGTGTCTACAGTATGGATATGTAATTTCATTCCTTTTTATATAAACTAATGGTTATATTTGAATGGTAAAATGATTTTTTTTACTTTAAATTAAAATTTTCGAATATTTTAGTGATCATTTTGTAACATTTTAAAGTTGAGTGACCAAAATGTAAACTTACTAATATTTAGTGAGCTTAGGTGTAGTTTACCCTTTACAAAATTGGAGCAGTTAAGTAGCCAATGTTGGATGCAAAACACTAAAATAACATATCGTGTGAATATTAGTGCCTAGAACTATCCATAGCCTTTGATGAATCCTTAAATAGGAAGATAATATACTTCAGCACACTTGAACCCATGTTCTCCTGCACTGACAATACTAATGCCGATGCTAATCCGACTAAGACTCAATCGGTGCATGAAGAGATAATTAAGGGACCACGGTTTCCATTTTGTTTGACTGAATTTTATAACATTTCTTTAATTTAGTAATCAAAATTCATATTACATTTTGTGGAAAATTAAATGCAATTTTCCCTTGATAGAAAATTTTATATGGAAATTAAAAGCATTTTGTTGAAATTTGGGGTTTTGGAAGAAACTTCATTACGAAAATTTGGGGTTTTGAAATTTTCGACAGACTATTATCAATTAAATTCATTTTTGTGGAAATTTGGGGTTTTGGAAGAAACTTTATATTTGTGTTTTAGCTAAGCTTACTCTGTGTAATTGGAGTTGTGAGCAATGGCAATGATAACCATGACAACTCCTCTTCCAATTTCCTTACTCCCTTTTCTTCTTCTCATTGCCGCTATCTATTTTAGCATTTGTGATGCCAATTTCAACCTACTTTGCATCCAAACTGAGAGAGAAGCTCTTTTGAAATTCAAGAATGATCTTATTGATCCTTCAAACAGGTTATCTTCTTGGATTGAAGGAGGGGATTGTTGTAAATGGATTGGTGTCATCTGCCATAACTCAACAGGTCACGTCCACCAACTACACTTGGCTGCTCTTTCACCTTACGAGCTGTCAGCCATAAGTCCTTCATTGTTGGAGTTGAAGCATCTCAGTTTTTTGGACTTAAGCAATAACAATTTCGGTATCATACAGATACCAAAATTTTTGGGTATGCTGGAGAGTTTAACATATCTTAATCTCTCTTATGCACAATTCCAGGGAGGAATTCCTCATAACCTTGGGAATCTCTCAAAGTTGCATTATCTTGATCTTAGAGGTAATGATATCAAACCAAAAAGTCTTCAATGGGTTTCTGGACTTTCTTCCTTGCAGTACCTTGATTTGAGTGGTGCGGATCTTTCTAAAGCTAATGATTGGCTACAGGTAACATTCAAACATTCTTCTTTGTTAGAGTTGCACTTGTCATATTGTGGTTTAGAAGATGATCCATCTCCGATCAGTGTTAATTCTACAAAACCACTGGTTTTTCTTGATCTTTCTATGAATGGCTTTTCTTCAGTACCTAAGTCGAATTTAGTCTTCATAGTCTTATGTCCTTTGACCTTAGTGATAATTCTTTGGGAGGCCCAATTCCAGATTACTTTGGGAACACCTCGTTTCTTGAATTTCTTGATCTTAGTTGGAATCATCTCAATTCATCCATACCCAATTCCTTATATAGTTTAAACCGTCTTCAATTCCTTAGTCTTAGTTCAAACCAGTTATAAGGAACAATCTCGAGTGCCATTGGAAACTTGAGCTCTGTTACTCACCTTGATCTTTCTTATAATGATATGTTGGAAGGAAGATTACCAACCTCTCTGGAACATCTGTCTTACTTGTCCCTTGCTCAAAAAAAAATTTCTGGTCCCATTCCATCATCGATAGGGGAGATGTCATATTTGAAATTCTTTGATGTTTCAAAAAATCAATTAACCGATCAAATTCCATTGTCTATAAGGGATTTATTATCTTTGGAGTTCTTTGATGTTTCAGGAAATGACTTAAATGGTACTTTTCCTCCATGTTTTGGACAGCTGAAAAGTTTGGAAACTCTGGGTTTTGGGTATAATCTATTTGAAGGAGTTGTATTAGAAACCTACTTTTCTACTCTCACAAGATTGACACTCTGAGGGCATCACAAAATAGACTTAGATTTGAACCAAACTCAAGCTGGATTCCCCCATTTTAATGTCACACTATTGAATTGGGTCACTGGCATCTTGGCCCAAAGTTTCCCCAGTGGTTAAAATTCCAAAAGAAATTGTCTACTTTGGATATCTCTAATATAGGAACTTTAGATGTCTTGCCCACTTGGTTTTTGAACCTTCCCATTCAGTTTGATTCTTTAAATCTTTCCTATAATCAACTTCGTGGAGAGGTTTCATATTTGAATGTAACATTCTCTATTGACTTGAGTTCAAACCACTTTATAGGTCCATCGCCAAGATTAGTTTCAAATTTAAGATATTTATTTTTGTCAAATAATTCATTTTCGGGATCCCTTTCTGAATTAATTTGTAATCCATCGTTAACGGGGATTCAAGCTCTTGACATTGATACAAATCTATTCATTGGAGAAATTCCAGATTGTTGGAATCATTGGGGAAGTTTAGCTAATTTAAATTTGGGAAGCAACAATTTGATGGGTAAAATCCCACCTTCTTTAGGGCATAAAAATCTTTTAGTGCTAAACCTTCGAAACAATAGCATGTTTGGAGAATTGCCATCCATATTGCAAAATTCTACAAGATTGATTATGCTTGATCTTAGTGAAAATCATTTCAATGGAAATGTACCTGCATCGATTGGTGAAAAGCTCTCGTACCTTGTGGTTCTAAGCCTTCGATCAAATAACTTTGATGGTCATATTCTTTACAAAATTTGTGATCTTCACTATCTTCAAAACTTGAGTTATTCCAAAATGTTTCAATAATTTAAGTGCAATGGCCAAAAAATACAAAACCAATAAAAAAGTTTATGGGTTGTATTCAGTTGTTTACTCATTTTATTTGAGTGCATTGTTGGTGTTGAAAGGAAGAGGGGATGAATATGGTACCACACTAGGACTTGTTACCAGCATGGACCTTTCAGCTAACAATCTCACAGGAGAGATTCCCAAAGAAATTGGTAGTCTCGTTGGACTATTGTCTTTAAATTTTTCAGGGAATCTCCGAACAGGAAATATACCAGACAACATTGGTAACATGGAGTTAATGGAATCTCTTGATTTGTCCATGAATCGACTAAATGGTGAAATCCCTTCAAGTTTCTCCAATTTGTATTTCTTGAATCACTTCAATGTGTCCTACAACAACTTGACAGGACAAATCCCAACAAGCACTCAACTTCAAAGCTTTGAAAACTTGTCTTACGTGGGCAATCATCTTTACGAACCTCCTCTCACTAAGAATTACACAACAAAAGGTATTCCAACTGATGCTGCAAATAATGGAAGTAACCGTGAAGGAAGTAAAGTGAATTGGCTTTATGTCAGCATAGTTCTCGGCTTTGTACTGAGATTTTGGGGTGTAATGGCTCCCTTTTTTTTTCATTAGATCTTGGAGGATTGCATACTATCAAAAACTGGACCATACTTGTGGTAAACTATATGTGTTATTGGCTACTATGGGTATGTAGTTTGATGGGAAAAAAAGCATGTATATTTGAGGAATCTGAGTTAGGTGTGCTACTACATGATTGTCTAGTGCTGAAAGATTAGTATTAGCATCTATACTCGATGGTGTGTCAACAAGCCAGGCCACTCACTTGCGTGAGGGGTTTTGTTATATACAGATCACAAGGAATGAGATACTTTTCCTCTTGCATTTTTTTTAAGAATGTTGAAATTATTTTTATGTTGATAAGAGTGAGGATTGTGAACGGTAGGTTTTCGGTGTATAGGGTGAGCCTGTTGGCTCGGGTTTAGTAGTTCGTCTCCTCTTTGTGTTCACTTTTGTTTTGTGACTTTTTCATTAATGAATTTATTTTCTCTAAAAAAATTAGTAAATTTAGACACGCATAAAAGTATAATGGTAAACTGTACCTAAGAACATTCTAAAATAGTATTTGTCCTATTTTGGTCTCTCTAATTTTTTTTCAATTTAGTCACTCTAATTAAGATAATTGTTTGAATTAGTTACTACAGTTAAAAATTTCGTAATCCACTAATGGATTGTTGATGTGGTATATTAGTCAATTGAATGATGACACGTGACACTTTATTTTGACTTTTGACAAAAGCGTAAGGACCTCTCTATATATAACACCCCATACTCGACCCGATCGCCGGGTTCAAGCTCTAGTGCGTCACATTCGTTTCGAAGGCAACTGCAATTAATTTAGATACAAAGAAACATCACAATTCATATAACTTACTTATGAGCATATAATGACACTATTATCTAAATTCAATAAATACTAATTTGATACTAAAGTTCATATAAACATAAAGATATACTAACAGTGACTCAACTAGATAGGTACATGGCAAACTATTTAAAAACAGAAATATACCAATTTTGTTGAGTCTAGGATTTTCTCTGGATGTTGAAGCCAAAATTCAAGATCTTGAATGTAACCTAACCTGTACACATAAAACAAATCATATGCCGAGTAATCAATTCAATGGTATTTCTATAAATTTAATATCAACGCGAATAAGTTAATGAAAACACTAAATAATTACACCTATGCAAAACATCCTATTAAGTAAATTATTTATACTGCATAAGTCCATTTAAATAAGTTCCATAACTAGTTCAAGACTATAACATTTTAGCATATTATATTCCAAGTCAAGTTGATTAATTCGTCCCAATTTGATATCAATCTTCCGAGTCATAACCCATTAGCAAAATCTTTTACATTTGCAGTTTATGTTAAATCTTGTGAAAGCTTAGTAAGTTCTTAGGCTTAGAACATAAACTTACCAAATATGGTAAAGCATTGGTATATTATACAATTCACTAATTTCTCCTGTCATTCACAAACCAGTCGATTTTACTTAATATTATTCACACTTAAACTTCATTCTTTTGGGCCCATTTATTGTTTACCATCTCTTTTCAAATTAAGAAACTATACGAAATTGAGTATTTCATTTTCACTTTGCCATAGTAAAACTATGGACTTGCACATGATCACATTTCACTTTCCGAAACCATGGCACAGCCATGGTCTTACACGAGTCATATATCATACCAATGCCATATCCCAGATATGGTCTTACACGAAAGCACTTATCACTTTTCTCCAATGCCATAGCCCAGCTATGGTCTTATACGGGAATCACTTATCACTTGTTTTTCGATGCCATAGCCCAATTATGGTATTATATGGATATCGCTTATCACTTGTTGACATGGTCCAACCATGGTCTTTTTCCGTCAATTCATCGTTTGTCACTGGACAGAAGTACTCAATCCGATATTTCATTCAATTTGATCATTTCTTCAATTTCATATTTTTACATTATTCATGGTTTTATCATAATTATATAGTATAAATCATTATAAAATTCATAAGAATAACAATGATCACTAAAATTTAACCACATGAACTTACCTGGGCTAATTTGCAATAGTTGTAGAAGTTCGATAAAATTATTCGACTATTTTCTCCTTTCCAAAATTCACTTCGATTTCTTGATCTATAATTGCAAAATCATTCATTAATTAGAATTTATTTCAATTTTATTTATCTCACAATTTATACCCTTTAATTCTCAAAATTACACTTTTACCCCAAATTTCACAATTTGGTCCCTGACTAATTAACTCATCAATAGAACCTTTTCTTCTCAATTAACACTTTCCTTAGACATTTTAAATTACTTCACAACCATTGAAATTTAAAATTTCCACATAAAACCCTAATTTCAAGCTTTTTTATAATTAGGTCCCCAAATATTCACTTTCTATATAATTCTTTCAATAAAATCAGCATATAAACAAATTAAAGCTTTAATTTCATGCTAAATCATCATAAACTTCCAGTACTTATTCATGTAAACTTTAAAAATCAACCATGAAATCAAAAACTAATGAATTAGATGATATGACCTAGTTATAAAAGTCCCAAAAACACAAAAATTTCAAGAAATAATCAAGATTTGAACTTACTTGCAGTAAAAATATGAAAAACCAGATCTAAGGTTTTTTCAATGGCTGTTTTTAGCTGAAGAGGATGAAAAAAATTGAAGAAATCTCTAGATTTCCAATTACAGCCCATTATTTAACTATTAAATTTTTACTTCTTTTCCAATTTTACCCCCTGTTCACACCTAATTTCAATATTTCCTGCACACACATGTCGTCCAGCCCAATAATAGGTGTTTAATTGCCTATTTAGTCTTCCTTTAATTATACTAGGCTATTTAATCACATTTCACAATTTTACACTTAATTCAATTTAGTCTTTTTTACCCAATTGACTACCGAAACCTTAAAATTTCTTGACGAAACTTTAATACTAACTTACTAACACTCCATAAATATTTATAAAAATATTTACAGCTCGGCTTAATATGCCGAGGTCTCGATACCTCGTTTTCACTTTCAAATTATTTAGTATTTATTATAAAATACTATTCACTATTTCAATCATTTTTCTAACTTCACATCTAACTTATTTCATTAAATTAATAGTATTTTCTACTAATTTTTCAGATTTAGTGATATCGAATTACTATTTCAACACCACTGGAATGTGGGCCGTTACATATTGTTCCCATGAAGACTAAAATTACTAGTAATTACTATCTTTTTATTATTTAACCGAATAATTGGAGTGATTGATTGAAACTAAAATTCACTAAATTAATTAACTACAAATATGAAAAAGAACAAATCAGAAAAATAGTCAAATAAACAACCAAGAAGCGAAACAATACCTAAGAAAGAATTCACCTAAATTTCATCTATCAATATCAATCTAAATTACACAATTTATTCACTTAGTATCTTGATCCATAGAAATCCCTAAATTATGTTAATATCTGTCTTCAAGACTAAAAGCAACTAACTCTAGGTTGATTAATTAAAATTTTTTTCTAATTAAAACCTCTATTATTGCATTAACTTGATCTTTGAATTCCCTTATTACTACATGCAACTCCACTCAATTACGTTAGATCTACTCTTAAATAGGGTTTATTTCTCCTCTAATTTAAACACATCAAACAAGATTTAATATTCTAGAAATATTAAACCAAGAATTAAGCACACATAATTAAGAACAAGATCCAAGTATTTATTACGTAAAAATCGAAATCAAATAACAAAATTCATCATAGGGTTCATCTCTCTAGGTATTTAGAAAATTAGTTCCTGATAGCAAATAAAAACATCCCAAAGACAGTATAACCACAAGAAACCAAGAAACTCATAATAATCTCCAAAGAAATCAAAAGGGAATATTCAATCTTGATGTAAATCTACTTCAGAATCAGCTTCAATGTGTTTTTTGAGTTGTTTTCTTAAATATTCTATGGCGGCTCGCTCCCCATAGGTCTTAGAATGCCCGAAAAATCTACAAATGCATTTTCTCGTAGGTTTGGAGTGTGATTTGTGATTTCGACAAGGTCTAACAAATGGTCGTGCGGCAGCCCGTGTGGCTCACGCAGCCGTATGTCTAACCTGTGTGGCTCCTAAAACTAATAACTAATTTTATGGCCATTTAACTGATCAACTTGGGCAGTTCAAAAATCTATCTTACTTCTCCCTTGCTCAAAACAAAATTTCTGGTCCCATTCCATCATCAATAAGGGAGTTATCATCTTTAAAGTTCTTAAATATTTCAGAAAATCAATTAAATGGTACTTTTCCTCTATGTTTTGGGCAACTGGTTTGGAAACTTTGTATTTTGGGTATAATCTATTGAAAGGAGTTGTATTAGAAACTCATTTTTTTAATCTCACGAGATTGACAACCCTGAAGGCATCACACAATAGACTTAGATTTGAACCAAACTCAAGCTGGATTCCCCCATTTCAATGTGGAATTATTGAATTGGGTCACTGGCATCTTGGCCCGAAGTTTCCCCAATGGTTAAAGTTCCAAAAGAAGTTGTCTGTGTTAGATATGTCTGATGCAGGAATTTCAAATGTCATGCCCACTTGGTTTTTGAATATTCCCACTCAATTTGCATATTTAAATCTTTCCTATAATCAATGTACTGGAGAAATTTCATATTTGAACGTGAGACACATTGTTGACTTAAGTTCAAACCGATTTAGAGGCCAATTGCCAAGAGTATTCCCTGCTTTAAGATATTTAATATTATCAAATAATTCATTTTCAGGATCTCTTTTTGAATTAGTCTGTAATTCATCAAGTACGGAATGGGTGGAAGTGCTTTACATTGATAAAAATCTCCTATCAGGAGTGTTGACAATTGCATGGTAAATAGTTGAAAATTGCATGGTTTTGCAGCATCAAAATTTTTGCAGATTATTACCATTTATGGCAGCCATCAAATTTTGACTAAAATGTCAAAATAAGAGGTGCAAGTTTAGCACCGTAAATGACTTTGAAAAATTGGCATGGGATATTTTCTTTTTTGGTCCTTGAGATAATGGGCTATTTATGGTTTGATCCTTGGATTTCAACTATAAATAGGCCTTCCCATTTCTCATTTCAAATAATCCCAACCATTCTTTCTCTCTTAGTTTTCTCTCTTCTCCCATTTGAGAATTCTTAAGGAATTCTATTTGTTTGTAATATTTTGGAGATAGTGAAGTTATCATCTGGTGTTAGTGCTCGAGGATGTAGGTATAATTTATCGAACCTCGTTAAAACTCTTGTGTTCTTTCTTGTCCTATTTCTCTTTCAATATTTGAGGGTATAATAGTAGTATTTAATTGTGCTATTAAATTAGGAAAGAAGGGATATTCTGACTAAGAAAAGACTTGGTACTTAAGAGATCCATGTGATCCACCTCTCTTTCCTGAGAATTGAACTTTGTGTGATTTTTTAGTACAATAATTTACATGCTTCCAACCCTATTAGAACAACAAGTGGTATCAAGAGCCGAAGGTTAATCATAGTATGCTCTGTGGTTGCAGTTTAAACTGATCTTCCACATCAGAAAAGAGTTCCTTAGGTATATTGAAAGATTATGGAGACAACGGACGGTTTAGGAGCTTCAACATCGTCCATGTGGACAATACCGACAATTGCAAATGCAAGATTGGTCGTGGAGATCTTTGATGGCACGAGCCATTTTGGTATGTGGCAAAGTGAGGTTCTAGATGCCCTTTTTCAGCAGGGTCTAGACATTGCCATTGATGAAAAGAAGCCAGATGATGTACAGGAGAAAGATTGGAAGGCGATCAATTGGTTGGCATGTGGCACAATTTGATCATGCCTTTCTCGAGAGCAGAGGTATGCTTTTTCAAAGGAGACTTCTGCAAATAAGTTGTGAGTGGCATTTGAAGAAAATTTTTTGAAGAAAAATAGTTAGAATAAGCTCCACTTGAAGAAAAGACTATTTCGTTTCACTTACGTCCGAGGTACCACAATGAATGATCACATCACCAAATTTAATCAGTTAGTCACTGATTTGCTAAGTATGGATGAGACATACAAAGATGAAGATTTGGCTTTGATGCTGTTGGGGTCACTTCCTGAGGAGTTTGAGTTCCTAGAAACTACTCTACTTCACGGGAAGAGTGATATATCTCTGAGTGAAGTCTATGTGGCCTTATACAGTTATGAACAGAGAAAGAAGGACAAATAGAAAAACTCAATCAGAGACACAGAAGCTTTAGTAGTCCGTGGCCGTTCATACACTCAGAGAAAAACTCAGAAGGGGAGATCAAAGTCAAAGTCCAGACTTGGGAAAGATGAATGTGCCTTTTGTCATGAGAAAGGCCACTGGAAGAAAAATTGTCCAAAGCTAAAGAATAAGGGAAAAGCTGCTGTAGATGCTTGTGTTGCAAAGCATGATACCAGTGACTCTGAACTGTCACTGGTTGCATCATCATCATCGTTCCATTCAGATAAGTGGATATTGGATTCTGGTTGTACCTATTATATGTCTCCTAACCGGGAATAGTTTTCTGATTTAGTAGAACTAAATGAAGGAGTTGTTTATATGGGCAATGAAAATGCCTGTAAAACTGTTGGGATAGGTTTAATCCAATTAAAGAATCAAGATGGATTAAACAGAGTTCTGACTGATGTTCGGTACGTGCCCAGTTTGAAGAAAAATCCCATCTCATTGGGAGCCTTGGAATCCAATGGTTCAGTTGTTACTAAGAGAGATGGGGTTTTGAACGTGACATCTGGCGCACTTGTGATATTGAAGGGCATCAGGAAAAATAACTTGTATTACTACCAAGGTAGTACAGTTATTGGAGCAGTAGCTGCAGCTTCCGGTAACAAAGAATTGGACTAAATGCAGTTGTGGCATATGAAGTTGGGACATGCCAGTGAAAAATCCTTGTAAATTCTGGCAAAGCAAGGATTGCTGAAAGGTGTAAAGGCTTGCAAGTTAAAATTTTGTGAGCATTGTGTTCTGGGAAAGCAAAAGAGAGTGAAATTCAGCACTGCTATCCATAATACAAAAGGTATTTTGGAATATGTTCACTCAGATGTGTGGGGGCCTTCCAAAACACCTTCATTGGGAGGAAAACACTACTTTGTTACTTTTGTTGATGACTTTTCCAGAAGAGTTTGGGTGTATACCATGAGAACTAAGGATAAAGTGCTTGGTGTTTTTCTTAAATGGAAAACTATGATTGAAAACCAGACTGGCAAGAAAATCAAGCGACTTAGGACGGAAAATGGAGGGGAATATAAAAGTGATCCGTTCTTCGATGTGTGCCAAGAGTATGGTATTGTTTTACACTTCACAGTTAGGGATACACTACAGCAGAATGGAATGGCAGAGCGTATGAATCGAACATTGCTGGAGAAAGTTTTGTGTATGTTGTCCAATGCTGGGTTGGGCAAGCAATTTTGGGCTGAGGCTGTGACATACGCTGGCCATCTTGTTAATCGTTTACCATCATCTACATTAGAAAGAAAAACTCCTATGAAGGTATGGTCTGGAAAAATGACTACAGATTATGATTCCTTACATGTGTTTGGATCCACTGCATATTACCATGTGAAGGAGTCAAAATTAGATCTGAGGGCAAAGAAAGCTCTCTTTATGGGAATCACCTCTAGAGTAAAGGGATTTCGTCTTTGGTGCTTCGACACAAAGAAAATGATTTGTAGCAAAGATGTTACCTTTGATGAATCTGCCACATTGAAAAAGGTAGCAGATGAAGATATTCAGACAAGCGATACTCCACAGCAGGTGGAGTGTACTCCAAAACAGGTGGAGTTTGAGTAGGTGAGGATTTGCCCAGTTAATAAGTCTAATTCTCCAGCCACAATGGAGGAATTAGAGGATGAAGAGGTTCTGACCCAAGAACAGTTGAGTACACCAGAACCAGTTGCAGTTGCAAGGCCACGGAGAGAAATTTGCAGACCTGCTCGATTTACTGATATGGTAGCCTACGCCCTTCCTGTTATTGATGATGATATTCCTGTCACTTATCAAGAAGCAATGCAAAGCTTAGAAAGTGACAAATGGAAAATCGTCATGGATGAAGAAATGCAGTCTCTCCGGAAGAACAATATTTAGGAGTTGGCGCAATTACCGAAAGGTAAAAGGGCAATTAGATGCAAGCAGGTCTTTGCAAAGAAAGATGGATCTCTTAGCAAGAAAGATGTTCGCTACAAGGCAAGATTAGTAGCTAAAGGCTACGCTCAGAAGGAGGGAATTGACTATAATAATGTATTTTTCCTTGTTGTGAAGCATTCCTCCATTAGAATTTTGTTGGCCTTGGTAACACAGTTGAATTTGGAGCTAGCTCAACTTGACGTAAAGACAGCTTTCTTGCATGGTGAGTTAGAAGAGGAGATCTATATGACTCAGCCAGAAGGATACAAAGATGCTGGTGGTAGAAATTGGGTTTGTAAGTTGAACATCGCTATATGGATTGAAGCAATCCCCGAGGCAGTGGTACAAGCGGTTTGATAGCTTTATGAGAAGGTAGAAGTACACAAGAAGAAAATATGACAATTGTGTGTATTTACAAAAACTGTATGACAGATGTTTCATTTATCTACTCTTGTATGTTGATGATATGTTAATTGCTTCGAAGAGCCAAAAAGAGATAGATAAGCTGAAGGCTCAGTTGAATCAAGAGTTCGAGATGAAAAAATTAGGTGAGGCCAAAAGATTCTCGGCATGGAGATAAGTAGAGATAGACAGAGAGGCAAGCTTTGTTTGAATCAGAAGCAATATCTGAAAAATGTATTACAATGTTTTGGTGTAAATGAAAACACAAAACATGTAAGTACCCCACTTGCTTCTCATTTGAAACTTAGTGCTCAATTATCTCCGAAGACTGGAAAAGAAAGAGAATACATGGAAAAAGTCCCATATGCTAATGCAGTTGGGAGTTTGATGTATGCAATGGTGTGTACGCGACCTGACATTTCACAAGCTGTTGGAGTTGTGAGCAGTTATATGCATGATCCTGGAAAAAGACATTGGCAAGCTGTGAAATGGATTCTACGGTATCTTCGAAAAACTGTAGAAGTTGGTTTAGTTTTTAAGCAGGATGAAGCACTTGGTCAATTTGTAGTTGGATATGTGATTCTAACTTTGCTGGTGATTTAGATAAATGTCGCTCAACTACGGGGTACCTGTTTACTCTTGCTAAAGCCCCAGTGAGTTGGAAATCTACCTTACAGTATACAGTAGCTGTGTCTACTACAAAGGTAGAATATATGGCAGTTACAGAAGCTGTTAAGGAGGCTATTTGGCTTAATGGATTGTTGGAAGACTTGGGAGTTGTTCAAAGTCACATTAGTCTTTATTGTGACAGTCAGAGCGCTATTCATGTAGCGAAAAATCAGGTCTATCATTAAAGAACCAAGCATATTGACGTAAGATATCACTTTGTGCGAGAAGTCTTTGAAAAAGGAAAAATTCTACTTCAGAAGATTCCGACAGCTGATAATCCCACAGATATGATGACCAAGGTGGTAACAACAATCAAGTTCAATCATTGTTTGAACTTGATTAACATCCTGAGAATTTGAGCACCTTCAGGTGTATGGCGCTCGTGAGCGCATTTGGAGGCACTACAAAAGATAGCTTTATCGGATTTGGGGAGTTGAAGGAAATATGTGAAGATGTGATTATTCTAATCAAATCTTCAAGGTGGAGATTGTTGACAATTGCATGGTAAATAGTTGAAAATTGCATGGTTTTGCAGTATCAAATTTATGGCAGATTATTACCATTTATGGCAGCCATCAAATTTTGACTAAAATGTCAAAAATAAAAGGTGCAAGTTTAGCACCTTAAATGACTTTGAAAAATTGGCATGGGATATTTTCTTTTTTGGTCCTTGAGATAATGGGCTATTTATGGTTTGATCCTTGGATTTCAACTATAAATAGGCCTTCCCATTTCTCATTTCAAATAATCCAAACCATTCTTTCTCTCTTAGTTTTCTCTCTTCTCCCATTTGAGAATTCTTAAGGAATTCTATTTGTTTGTAATATTTTGGAGATAGTGAAGTTATCATCTGGTGTTAGTGCCCGAGGACGTAGGTATAATTTACCGAACCTCGTTAAAACTCTTGTGTTCTTTCTTGTCCTATTTTTCTTTCAATATTTGAGGGTATAATAGTAGTATTTAATTGTGCTATTAAATTAGGCAAAAATGGGATATTCTGACTAAGGAAAGACTTGGTACTTAAGAGATCCATGTGATCCACCTCTCTTTCCTGGGAATTGAACTTTGTGTGATTTTTTAGTACAATAATTTACACGCTTCCAACCCTATTGGAACAACAAGGAGAAATTCCAGATTGTTGGAATCATAGGAAGAGTTTGCGGCTTTTAAATTTGGTAAGCAACAATTTGACTGGCAAAATACCACCTTCTTTAGGGCATATAGATCTTTTAGTGCTAAACATTCGAAACAATAACATGTTTGGAGAATTGCCAGCCACATTACAAAATTCTTCAAGTTTGATTATGCTTGATCTTAGTGAAAATCATTTCAATGGAAGTATACCAGCATGGATTGGAGACATCTCTCAGGGTTGCAGGTTCTAAGCCTTTGATCAAATAATTTTAGTGGCCATATTCCGCATAAAATTTGTGATCTTAAATATCTTCAAAATTTGGATCTTGCCCATAACAACATTTCAGGCACTATTCCAAAATGTTTGAGTAATTTGAGTGCAATGGCCGACAGAAGCAACCAAATCTACTATATGTATGAATGGATAAGTACCAAATCAAGTCTTGTCATTTATTTTAGTGCAATGGACAACAGAAGCAACCAAAGCAACTATATGTTTGAGTGGCATGATATCGGTAATAATTTCTTTTATTTGAGTGCATTATTAGTGCTTAAAGGATGAGAGGATGAATATAGTGCCACACTAGGGCTTGTTACTAGCATGGACCTTTCAACTAATAGTCTCACAAGAGAGATCTTGAAAGAAATTGCAAGTCTCGTTGAGCTACGGTCATTAAATTTTTCAGGGAATCTCCTAACAGGAAATATACCAGACAACATTGGCAACATGAAGTTGATGGAATCTCTTGATTTTTCAATGAATCAATTTAATGGTGAAATCCCTCCAAGTTTCTCCAATTTGAATTTCTTGAATCATTTCCATGTGTTCTACAACAACTTGACAGGAGAAATCCCAACAAGTACTCAACTTCAAAGCTTTGAAAACTTTTGTTACATGGGAAATCATCTTTGCGAACCTCCTCTCACTAAAAAATGCACTACAAAAGGTATTCCAGCTGATGTTGCAAATAATAGAAATAGCAGTGAAGGAAGTATGTTGAGATTTGGCCTGCAATGCAACATTGGACCGTTGGCAGCTTGGAAGGATGCATGAAGCAGTAGCAGCTCAGCCTGAAGGGCACGATCGAGCTGAGTTCAAGAGCAGCAACTAACTTAGCTATCTTGTTTCATTTTGTTATTTTAGTTCATATGTAATTTGATCAAGTTAGCTTGTAACTTGACATGAAAGTTTGTATTTTTTATTTAGTTTTGATTTAAGTTTGATGGATGTAAGGCTGGCCATACCAGCTTGCTTTGTCTTGTAATTTAAGTTAGCTTAAGTCTCTTATTAGTGGGAGTAGGTAAACTATTAGGTAATGGTCATTTGACTTGTTAACTTTGTATTTATTTTAATTATCAATCAATGAAAATTGCTTCTGATTTTTTTTTCTCATCCATTTTAGTGCTCAAGTTCTTTGTTTTGCTCTTGGTTTCATCTTAGTTCTTAAGCAAATAGGTTGTTATTTTATGTGTTGCTGCCAATGTTCCAACAAATGGTATCAAGAGCCTAAGTCTTTGAGGGCTTTCTCTTGTTGGTTGTTATCTGTTTGTGAAATCAAGCTTAAGAAAGTAGGAAACCGAAGCTGTTGAACTTGTTGCAGCAGGATGAGCTTCACACCACCTCCACCTCCTGTGTTCACTGGTGAAAACTACCACATTTGGGTGGTAAAAATGAAGACTTACCTTCAGGCATACGATTTGTGAAGTGTAGTGGAGAGTGATGTCGAGCCACCTCCATTGAGAGCCAATCCCACTGTTGCTCAGATGGGACAGCATGCTGAGGAGTCTGCCAAGAAGCCTAAAGCCATGGCCTGCTTGCAGAATGGAGTGTCTGATGTGATCTTTACTCGCATTATGGCATGTGACTCACCTAAGCAAGCTTGGGACAGGTTGAAAGAGGAATTCATGGGGTCTGAGAAGACTAGACAACAACATCTGATTAATCTGAGAAGAGATTTTGAGAATCTCAAGATGAAAGATGCTGAGACCATTAAGCAGTATGCAGATAGAATAATGGCCATAGTGAATAATATAAGGTTGCTTGGTGTAGACTTTGCTGAAAGTAGGGTGGTTGAGAAGGTAATCACCACACTTCCTTAGAGATTCGAGTCTAAGATATCCTCATTGAAGGACTCAAGAGACCTCACCACCATTTCTCTATCAGAATTGGTGAACTCACTCTATGCTTTGGAGCAGAGAAGGGCTAATAGGCAGGAAGAACACTCTGAGGGAGTCTTCCAAGCAAGGGCCAAAGAGAGCTCCAGTGCAAATCAAAAAGGCAAGAAGCCTTGGCTTGACAAGAAGGACAAATTCAGAAGGGATTCAAGCAAGAGGAGCTACCCACCATGCACTCATTACAAAAGAACCAGACACTCAAAAAGAAACTGTTGGAGAAGACCAAATGTTCAATGCTGGAAATGCAAGCAATATGGTCATGTTGAGAAACTTTGTAAGAACAAAGCCAAAGTATCAGTACAGCAACAAGATCAGGTACATCCTACTGAGGATCAACAAGCTCAAGAGGAGCATGTTTTCAGTGCATCTTCCCTTGCAACCACAAGCAAAGGCAAATGTAGTTGGCTTGTAGATAGTGGCTGCTCACATCACATGGTTGCTGATGTGAACCTGTTTAAGGAGCTTGACAGAAGTTTTAGCTCAAGGATCAGAATTGGCAATGGGAGCATAATTGAAGCTAAAGGCAGGGGTGATGTGTTGATCAGCTCAAGCTCAGGCAACAAGTTGATTACTGATGTGTTGTATGTGCTCGATATTGACAAAAACCTACTCAGTGTTGGTCAGTTGGTTGAAAAAGGCTATTCTTTGTTCTTTAGGAGTGGTTCCTGTGTTATTGAAGATTCTCTTGGTCAGGAAATTACCATAGTACCTATGGCAGACAAGTGCTTCATGTTGGATGTTAGTTAGCTTGAAAAAAGGGCATATTTGAGCCAAAGTGACAATGCTGGCCTATGGCACAGGAGGCTAGGCCATGCCAATTTCAGGTTACTTGATTTGCTGCATAAGCTTGGTTTGACAGAGGATATGACCAAGGTCGAGCCACTTGAAGGCGTTTGTGATGTCTGTCAACTTGACAAGTAAGCTAAGCTTCCTTTTCCAGTTGATCAAGCATGGAGAGCTTGAGAGAAGCTTGAGTTGGTGCATTCTGACATTTGTGGCCCAATGAAGACTCATTCACTGAATGGGAGTAAGTACTTTGTACTTTTCATTGATGATCTGACCAGATTCTGTTGGATTTTCTTTTTGAAACAGAAGTCTGATGTGTTTGAAGCTTTTGGAAAGTTCAAAGCGATGGTTGAAAACCAAGTTGGTTGTAGGATCAAGACATTAAGAATAGACAATGGGGCTGAGTATCTGTCTGATAGATTCAAGAGGTTATGTGAGCAGGCTGGGATCCATCATCAGCTAACCACAGTGTACACTCCTAAGCAAAATGGAGTGTGTGAAAGGAAGAATAGGACTGTAATGGATATGGCTAGGTGCTTGCTATTCCAAAGCAAGCTTCCAAACTCATTTTGGGTAGAGGCTGTCAATAGCTCGGTGTACCTACTCAACAAGCTCCCAACACATGCTATCAAGGATAAGACACCCTTTGAAGCATGGCATGGATTCAAACCTTCTGTCTCTCTTTTGAAAGTCTTTGGATGTGTGTGCTATGTCCTTGTACCTGTAGAAAGAAGGACCAAGCTCGAGAAGGGGTCTGTTTCTTGTATTTTTGTAGGCTATAGCAGTGACAAGAAAGGTTATAGAGTCTATGATCTTTCAACAAGGAAGATTTGGGTAAGTAGAGACATCAGATTTGATGAAAAGAAGACCTGGAACTGGGATGGTTTGAATGCAAGTCAGTTTGAAGAGGATTCGGCTGAAGGCAACTTGGAGCTAATTGAAAGTGAGCCTAGTAATGGCAATGTTGATGACCTTCCTGTGAGAGGTACTAGGTCCATTGCTGATGTTTATCAGAGATGCAATGTGGCCATTGTGGAGCTTTCGAGCTTTGAAGAAGCAGCTAGGGACATGAATTGGAAGAAAGCTATGGAGGCAGAAATGGACATGATTCAAAAGAATCAGACTTGAGACTTGGTTGAGAGACCAAAAAAGAAGGTTATTGGAGTTAGATGGGTCTTTAGAGCAAAATTCAATGCTGATGGCTCATTGAACAAACACAAGGCAAGGTTGGTGGTTAAGGGGTATTGCCAGCAGTATGTAATTGATTTTGAGGAGACCTTTGCCCCAGTTGCAAGGTTGGATACCATCAAGCTACTGTTTTGTTTGGCTGCACAGAAAAATGGCAGATACATCAACTTGATGTTAAGTCAGCCTTCTTGAATGGTTTTCTCAAGGAGGAGATTTACATAGAGCAACCCGATGGCTTCCAAGTCCAAGGACAAGAAGACAAGGTCTATAGGCTGAATAAGGCTCTGTATGGGTTGAAACAAGCACCTAGAGCATGGTATGATAGGGTGGATGCTTACCTGACTAAGCTCGGGTTTGAGAAAAGCCTGAGTGAGCCAACCCTCTATATGAAGAAATCCAAGGATGAGACATTGTTGATTGTCTCGATTTATGTCGATGACTTGCTAGTGACTGGAAGCAAGGATGTTCTGGTCAATGAGTTTAAAGCACAGATGCAAGAGATATTTGATATGACTAATTTGGGGATCATGACCTACTTCCTTGGTATGGAAGTGAACCAAACTGATCGAGGGATTTTCATCAGCCATCATGCATTCGCTTTGAAGATACTTGACAAGTTTAGCATGAAAAATTGCAAGCCTGTAAACACACCTATGGCTCAAGGAGAGAAGCTGTCAAGCATTGGAGATCATGTAAGGGTCAATGAGAAGGAGTATAGGAGTTTAATAGGTTGCTTGCTCTATTTGACAGCAACCAGACCTGACTTGATGCATGGTGTGAGTTTGTTGGCAAGGTTTATGCATTGTTGTAATGAAGTGCATTTCAGGGCTACCAAGAGGGTGCTGAGATACGTTAAAGGAACTTTGAGGCTTGGTATGCTGTTTAAGAAAGAAAAGAAGCTGAAACTGGTTGGTTATTCAGATAGCGATTGGGCTGGTTGTATTGATGATATGAAAAGCACATCGGGGTACTTTTTCACCCTTGGCTCGACTGTGTTTTGTTGGAGTTCAAAGAAGCAACAAATTGTTGCTCAATCTACTGTTGAGGCAGAATACATAGCAGCAGCAGCAGCAGTGAATCAAGCCATTTGGCTCAGAAAGTTACTGCATGATCTAAATGAGAACCAATGTGATCCTACTGAGATCATGGTTGACAATCAGTCGGCTGTTGCCATAGCCAAGAATCTAGTCTTTCATGGCAAAACCAAGCACTTTAAGATAAAGTTCCACTTTGTTAGAGAAGCTGAGCAATCTAAAGAAGTCAGCTTAGTGCATTGTTGTTCACAAGACCAATTGGCTGATATCTTGACTAAGCCACTTGGTACAGCAAAGTTTGAAACACTAAGGAAGCTAATAGGTGTTTGTTGCATACAGTCCAAGGATGAGTGTTGAGATTTGGCCTGCAATGCAACATTGGACCGTTGGCAGCTTGGAAGGATGCATGAAGCAGTAGCAGCTCAGCCTGAAGGGCACGATCGAGTTGAGTTCAAGAGCAGCAACTAACTTAGCTGTCTTGTTTCATTTTGTTATTTTAGTTCATATGTAATTTGATCAAGTTAGCTTGTAACTTGACATGAAAGTTTGCATTTTTTGTTTAGTTTTGATTTGAGTTTGATGGATGTAAGGCTAGCCATACCAGCTTGCTTTGTCTTGTAATTTAAGTTAGCTTAAGTCTCTTATTAGTGGGAGTAGGTAAATTATTAGGTAATGGTCATTTGACTTGTTAACTTTGTATTCATTTTCATTATCAATCAATGAAAATTGCTTCTGATTTTTTTTTCTCATCCATTTTAGTGCTCAAGTTCTTTGTTTTGCTCTTGGTTTCATCTTAGTTCTTAAGCAAATAGGTTGTTATTTTATGTGTTGCTGCCAATGTTCCAACAAAGTAAAGTGAATTGGCTTTATGTCAGCATGATTCTTGGCTTTGTAATGGGATTTTGGGGTGTAGTGGCTCCCTTGTTTTTCATCTGGTCTTGGAGGCATGCATACTATCGAAAGTTGGACCATGTTGGTCGAAAGTTGTATGTGTCTTGGGCTACTTTGGGTATGTAGTTTAAAAGGGAAAACATGTATAATTAAGTTCTTGTGTGTGTTTGTAATTGATTATAAGATTCAGATCTCAAATCTATTAAATGCCACATTTTAAAAGGGATTAGATAAACCAATTAATCTAAACTTCAAGTTTAAAATTTTGTACTCAGTAATTGATTCATGTTTTCCCTTTTGCAAAAATAAATGGCATTTCAAGCTTGTATAATTTTTTGAACTTAAGTTTTGATCATGTATGCTTGTGTTTAATTGTATGTAAATAATGAAAATGTTGTTAGGTTAAAGACTGCAATAAGGTGGATTTTTACAAACTTCGTTCTGCCCATTAATTGATCAACTTGAACAATGAGAGTGCAATGATGTTTTCCTTACAAATCATAAACTTGCAGGTAGGTCTTCATCTTAACAACCCATATAGTTCTCACCATTGAAAACAATTGTCGAAGATGGAGAAAAACTTGCAAAAGTCATGTTTAACCCATAAAGAAACAATCACCACCCTTAAGAACAGTAGTTCTGATGTCAATTATTGGATTTATGACAATAAGAAAGAAGCATTGCAAAGAAGAAACCAAAGATTTTGCAACGAAATTGTCTGCAAAAGTTTTATATATTTTCCACTCTATATTTGAACAATGTAACAGGGGCTCTAATAACAATAAAAGCTTCTAACTATGAAAAGAAACAAGAAAGATTTTATACTAATAAACATAAAATATATTATATTAATAAATTCCAAATCTTCTAAGAAATAGTAAACATAATCTTCAAGCAAATTTTGCATGCAAGCTCTTTAAATCCAATCGCTTCCTAGTTACATGATTCATCTTCAACCAGCTTGCACCTTTTTTGTGATCCCAGTTCACATACTTAGTTCGCCAAAGTAATGAGCTGACCACTTTGAGATAGCTCGCCACTTACAGTGAGATTGCCAATCTTAAGGAATCCGCCAAACTTGGAAGATTCACCAGTCTGGATGACTTTGCCAATCTTGAGAAGTTCCCTAATTCTCCATGAACAGTCATTTCCTAACAATTTCAATAATGAAGATGTTGTTGTGTTAAAGAGTGCAATAGGATGTATTTTTAATTTGTTCAGCCTATTACCTCATCAACTTCAACAATTTAGAGATCTGGCATATCATGTCCTTAATTTATGTGTTTCAAAAAAAAATTCCGAGGAAAGTTTTTCATTGCTGAGAAAATAAAAGGGACAAAAACCTGATTTTAGGGAAAAACAAGAACGAAATTGACAACATTTTAAATAAAGAGTTCACATTATACTGCTAAAAATAAAGTTAGTAATTTTAGATGGTAAATTTTTCCATCTTATAAAAGCACTAATTTGATTTGTTTTTAGTAATATGCTACACTTTCCTGTTTAATTCCTATCGTTGCCTTTCTTTAAAATATTTTCTGTATATTTTATGGCTCTTGTTAGCTGTATCCCAAGCTATACCCAAGATATTTTGTGTATATAATATTATTGAGTGATTCTTTGTGGCTTTTTGCCACTGAAATATTTTTTTTTGTCATTATTTGTGAGAAACTAATTTTTACGTATCAAATAATAAAATCACATTCCATTTAATTAAATTCAATGAAAGATGTTATCCTTCGAATGAGAATTTCATTCACCGTAAGCTTATGAAACAACTTTAAGAACTTCAACTTAGGTTGAGCTTGTTTCAATGAATATTACAGCTGTCGAGAAATGATTTATCGAAAACGAACCGTTTTTTCAAAAAAGATGATATTTTTTATTATTTGACAAACTTTCTTAAAAGTATTTTTTAGAAACTGATTTTTAATGAAATAAATATAGCAAAAATTATACTTGTTACAGAATATTATACAAGTATTTTTCATTGTTCAAGAGCTAGGCTATGCACTCAAGCCTGAAGGCTCACTCAAATTATGTGAGGGTTTTGACAAAACTACAAAGACCAAAAAATGGGCTACAACAGAAAAATAGGTATGTTTAAAATATGCGTCGGGCATGGGTTTTAACATTGAAGGCCTGAGTTCGACCTATTCTATACTTTTGTAATATATTTTTTATTTTATTTTTATACATTATGAAATACATATCATATAAAATTGAATATATAATAATATAATGGGTAAATTATAAAAATAGTTATTTAACTATTAGTGTGTTTCAGTTTTGGTCACCAAGTTTAATTTTTTTTTTTAGTCATTAACATCATCAAAATTTATTACTTTGAACACTCCATTAAATCATTAACGATGACATTTTTTATTTGCATAATAACAGCTTAGCATTCTAATATTTACAAGTTTTATCAATTTAGTCTTAATTTTAAAAAATTTAACAAATTTAGCCCTGAACTTTACACATACTTCCAATTTAATTAGTTTTACTTCTCAAAAAATAAAAAAAAATTAACTTCATTTTTCAATAAAAATACATACAAAGTTATAAATAAATGAATACCCATTTTTTAAAATTTTCAAACATGAAATTTATTTATTGAAACAATACTTTTATATTTATATATATATATATATATTTTAAAAACCACAAAAGAAACTTAAACCAGATTCAAACTTTTCTCTTTTTTCTTTAGATTATTTTATAAAATAAATAAATTTTATTATGCATCTAGTTTTGCTCCTTTTGATCTTGTGTTTGAATTTCTATGCAAGTAACTGAAAATATTTTTTTTTTCTTACTTGTGCCGTCTATTTGTTTTAGATTTATCCTTCAAAAAACTCCCAAAATCTCTCCCACATTTTCCACATTTCCCACAATCTCTCTCATTCTTTTCCTTTTTACCGTCCCTTTTGCAATTTTCCCCCAAAATTTTCCTTTTCACTTTTGTTCTTCCACATTCTATTCACCGAAACTGTTCCAGCTCATAACTTTTGTTTTTCAATTCCTTCTCCATTGTTTCGATCCTGTGCGTGTTTGTCCTTTTCCTAGGTAACCAAAACAAAAATATACTACTAGTTGGGTGATTATAAATATTATGTAAATATTAAAAAAAAAACATGTTATGTTGGCTATATTTAAATTTTTAACAAAGCAAAAGAAATTAAAATATTAATTTTGGGTAAACTGTATGTGTTTTGGGCTACAATGGGTATGTAGTTTGATGGGGAAAAAAGCATGTATAATTGATGAATCTAAGTTAGGTGTGCTGCTACATGATTGTTTGGTGTTGAAAGGTTAGCTTTAGCATCTGTCCTTTTTTGGACTCGATGGTGTGCCAACAAGGCAGCCCACTCGCTTGTGTGATGAGCTTTGTTATGTGCAAACCACACGGAATGGGATACTTTTCCTCTTATATTTTTTTTTAAGAATGTTGAAATTATGTTTTTTGTTGATAAGAATAAGGATTGCAGATGGTAGGTTTGGGTGTATAGGGTGAGCCTGTTGGCTCAGGTTTAGTAGTTCGTCACCTCTTTGTGTTCGCTTTTGTTTTGTGACTTTGTCATTAATGAATTTCTTTTCTCTAAAAAATTAGTAATTTTAGACATGCATAAAACTATAAGGTATTTTGTCTCTCAATTTTTTTCTCAATTTAGTCACTCTAATTAAGATAATTGTTTGAATTAGTCATTACCGTTAAAAATTTTGTAGTCCACTAATGGATTGTTAATGTGGAATATTAGCCAATTGAACGATGACACGTGACACTTTCTTTTGACTTTTGACAAAAGCTTAAGGACATCTTTATATGTAGCACCCCATGCTCAACTTGACCACCGGGTTCAAGCTGTAGTGTGCCACATTCGTTGCCAAGGCAACTACAATTTATTTAGATACGAATAAACATCACAACTTATATAACTTACTTATGAACTATAATAACACTATTAACTAAATTCAATAAATACTAATTTGATACTCAAGCTCATATAAACATAAAGATATACTAATAGTGACTCAACTAAATAGGTATATGCCAAACTATTTAAAAACGCAAATATACCAACATTATTGAGTCAGGGATCTTTTTTGGATGTTGAAGCTGAAATTCAAGATCTTGAATATAACCTAACTTGCGCACGGAAAAGAAATCATATACTGAGTAATCAACTCAATGACATTTCTACAAATTTAATATTAATGTGAATAAGTTAATGAAAACACTCAATAATTACACCTATGCAAAACATCCTATTAAGTAAATTATTTATACTGCTTAAGTCCATTTAAATAAGTTCCATAACTAGTTCAAGAGTATAACATGTTAGCATATTATATTCCAAATTTAGTTGATTAATTCATCCCAATTTCATACCAATCTTCTAGGTCATAACCCGTTATGCATAATCTTTCATATTTGCAGTTCATGTTAAATCTCATTATCAAATTCTATATTCTAACACTGTCCAATACGATATAACATGCTTATATTCATATGATGTCCACGAAACCAACTAAAAATCTGACTAAGGCTAGTGCACCTATCGATTAATAGTATAACTACAGTGAGCAAAGATATCATTCCCACGAAGACTAAAATTACTAGTAATTACTATCTTTCTATTATTTAACCGAATAATTGGAGTAATTGATTGAAATTAAAATTAACTAAATTAATTAACTAAGAGCGCGAAAAAGAACAAATCAGCAAAATAACCGAGTAAACAACCAAAAAGTGAAACGATACCTAAGAAAGAATTCACCTAGATTTCATCTATCATTATCAATCTAAATTACACAATTTCTTCACTTAGTATCTTGATCTGTAGAAATCCCTAAGTTATGCTAATATCTCTTTTCAAGACTAAAACAACTGAGTTTGGATTGATTAGTTGAAATTTCATTCTAATTAAAACCCCTATTATCACATTAACTCCATCTATGGATTCCCCTATTAGATTTGACTTTAATCCGGTAGATTTATATTGTCCTATTTCTAGGATTGCATGCAACTCCACTCAACTACACTAGATCTACTCTTAAACAATGCCTATTCCTTCTCTGATGCCCACATCAAACTTAGACTAATAGTCTAGAAATATTAAACTAAGAATTAAGCACACATAATTGAGAACAAGATCCAAGTATTTATTGCGTAAAAATAGAAATCAAATAACAAAATTCATCATAGGGTTCATCTCCCTAGGTATTTAGAAAACTAGTTCATGATAGCAAATAAAAACATCCCAAAGACAATATAACCATAAGAAACCAAGAAACACATAATAATCTCCAAAGAAATCAAAAGGAAATCTTTAATCTTGATGGAAATCTGCTTCTGAATAAACTTTAATAGTGTTTTTCAAGTTGTTTTCTTAAATATTCTATGGCGGCTCACTCCCTTCTTCTTATCTTTGTCATATATAGGTCTTAGAATGCCTAAAAAATCTAAAAAATACGCTTTCCTGTAGGTTTGGAGTGTGATTTGCGATTACCACACAGTTTGGCACATGGCCGTGTGGTAGCCCATGAGGCTCACACGGTTGTGTGTCCAGACCGTGTGGAATGGCCCAACTTGTGTGGCTCCTGAAACTTGTTTTTGATTTTCTCTAGTCTTTTGCTCCTTTTGCTTTCAAATGCTCTCATAAGTATAAAAATATGAATTTAAAGGATTAGGATTATAAAATTCACCATTAACATCGAATAATCACCCAAAATTGCATTAAGAATAAGGTTAAAATATGTTACTTTTAGCACCTATCAACATACAAGCTCTAATATTCAATATATGTACGTACTAACTTACCATTTAATATTCAATTCATAAGAAATTTAATTTCTATCCATTATCATCTATAAGTATTAACATTTGTTCAATTACGTTTCATTTAATCACACCATATTACACTACTAGTTCGAATCAAACCATTAATTATCTTCTGTATCAACTTTTAGGCTCATTTAACTGGTTGGCAAGCCATCAATAATTAAATATTGTATTTATACACCTGTAGTAGAGTTTCGTGATATTTACTCATTTTTAATCAATATTCATCTAGTTTATTTCAAAACGTAATTATTTTCGAACATGAAATAAGGCCAAATTGTAATATTTCAGAATTTTGAAAAGAAGTACCAATACCCTTGAAGAGTATTGATACAAAATTTAGCTTTGAAGTTTGAAAAATTCATCTTTAAAACACAAATACCAATACTTGGCTTATAGTACCAATACTCATTTATAAGTACTGATACCAATTTATAGTATCGAAACTAAATTGGTATTCTGTTTATTTGAAGACTTGATTTAAATTGCTAAGTAATACCAAATGTCAAAATCTTCCATTTTATGCCCATTTCATGCCTAACTAAGTTTGCATTAACTTGGTGTGCATATGCACCCAATAAGACCTGCACAAAAACATTCCAAAACATACCTAAACATTTATAACCAACTAACCAATATGTCACATTTTGGCACCACAACTTATCAATTAACTCATTTATACATAACTAAGATTTCTATGACATGAACTATTCAACCAATCTAAATTCCACATCATTCATAAGTTCAAGTCTTACCTTTGAGCCTTTAAAATTTTGCCATTCATATTGATGTTCATCTATGCTTCTCATTATGCCCAAAACACATAAGACTCATATCCCTTCATGTAACAAAGGCATTAATCATTTAAACTATTTAGCATATTTACCTAACTACTAAATCCCATCACTATTATAACATTTCATACCATATTCGGGCCTATTTATAATTTACTCATTCTTAACTAAATACGCACCAATTTGTATCACCACAAACCATTTCAAAACTTTTCTATCACCATACCAATACTAAAACATATAATCAAATTATACTAACTTTCATTGCCAACTTTACAAAACATACTTCTAAGCATTATTAGCTTCTAACTCAAATATCTCAAACATAGCAAAATACAAGGGACTCCACCAAGTACATGCTCTTTTTATATACTATCACTATTCACGTCTAATTTCATAAATTAATTAAATCATACAACCTTCTATTCTATTCAAGTTAGTCTAAATCTCAATATTCACTTCCTCTTTTAGCATTTTCTCTCAATATCTATTAATAACTTACCATAATGCTATATAATGGAATATATCATAAAATGCATTAACTAAAATTAGTTTCAGGTCATAGAAATATAAATTGAAAGCTCATGTCACTCATTGTCGACTATCGCCTTCCCTTTCAATGATCCTACGTCATTTTTAGTTACGAATAATAATTCAGTGGTGGTATAATATCAAATTCTATTCAAATCACATTCAATTCCAAGTCATACATATTTCACAAATTATTCAATTTAATCCTCTATCTCGATAATCAATCAAATTCATACCAATCCTATTTAGTCAATCACAATCAAATATCAATTCATTGAATGTCTCAAATTGGAATTTATCATATTCAATTTATCATTTCTTTACGATTTAATCTATCACACCTTTTTGTACTAAATTGTAAACAATTTAAATTACAACCACAAAAACAATTTCATAATTTAAGAATATGTTACAGTTATATATAACCATACCCTATGAACTTACTTGGTTAAAACAGTAAACAAGTTGAAACTTTAAGGACTATTCAACAATTTTATCTTTTCTTCGATTATTTTTTATTTGGTCCAACTTTTGATATATACAATTATTCCATTAAATTTATCAATTCCAAACATCTTATATCATTCTATTATTTGCATGTATCAGTTCAATTTTATTATTCGAATACCTCTTAAAATTTTGCATTTCCTTCAATTTAGCCCTTAAAATTGGGACTAACATAACTTTAAATCTACAATTCCAAATGGAAATTAGTTTTCACTATTAGCCATTAAAGACCTCATATTATCCATTTCTACAACCAATTTTATAATTTATTCAATTTAGTCCCTAATTTACGAACTTTCAATTAACTTCACAATTTAGTCCTTTTTCACCTATATGCTTAGAACCTATCAATTTAGCACCTAAAACTTCAATAGCTCAACAATGGTAACTTTTTGAAACTTTAACAGTTTAACAATTTGAGACATGTGTTAACTGGATTAAGCTCCCACAATTTCAAAAATATAAAAATTACAAGAAAAGGACTAAATTGAATTTGGGATTGAAATTTGAAACTACTAAAGGCCGAAAGTTGCTTCTTCTTCTTCGAAAATCGGTGGTGAAGTTTGGGAAAGGTAATGCTTTCTCTTTCTTTTCACCTAAATGCTTCATTTTAAATTTACACATATTAAAAGGACCAAAACTGAATTTTAACCTTTTCTTATGACATGAAAAAAAAGAGAACATGTAAGTGTGTGCCACGTGTCACAAGGAAGGTCCTTTCCACTTCTTTTCACATATATGTTATGAATTTAAATATATTAAAAGGACCAGAACTAAAATTTAACATTTTTCATGAAATGCAAAAAAAGACATGTAAGTGTGTGCCACGTAAAAAACAAAGGCTCCTTAAACATAAAATTTGAATTTAAACATATTAGAAAGGACCAATCTGAGATTTAACCTTTCTATGAAATGGAAAAAAATGAAAGAGAACATGTAAGTATGTGCCAGGTGTAAGAAGCAAGATCCTGTTAGATATCTTATCCCACATTGGCACGGTGACTGAAAATTACCTCCTAAAGTGAAAAACCTATCCAATCATTATCATAGGCCAACAACAATTCAATTTCATCGACAAATTAGGTAATATATTCAACAGCTATCTTATTCCATATTGCACAGTGACTGAAAATTATGTCCCAAAGAAAGAAAAAACCCTTCCAATCATAAGCCAACAACAATTCAATTTTATTGACAAATTAAGTAATGTAATAAACAGGTTGATGATGACTGATTCATCGTTATCTTTACACAATTATACCATTTTAAGTCTTCTAAGCAACCAAATGGGACAAAGACTCATCAATATTCAACTAAAACAAACAAAGTGTCAGAGCCAAGGTTAATTATTAGGACCACCCGAGCTTAAAAGACAACATTATCCAAATTTGAACATACTTTCAATATAATAAGGAGTGTATTTAGGTTTGACTATTTTATTTTAATAGAATCTCATAAATGTGTTTATGGTTATCCATTACATATTTAGCGAAATTGAACACTTATTTAGTCATATCATATCAGTAGACAAGGGGACCTTTCCTATAAGTACCTTGAAAAACTATAGACTGGGGCACTCTAGAGTTACTTTAAGCACTTATCCTCTTAATCAGTCTGTCTTCTTGTCCTTATTCTAGCTCTTGATCTTTACAGGTGAACTAGCCTTCATTGTTCCTAGTTTTTCCTTATTTTCTTCCCTTGTTGTACTCTGTATCAACAAAGACAAATATTTAATTATTTTTGAATTAGTTATATTACAATTATTTAAATTTAAAAAATATTTACTATTAAAATAATACAAAAATTCATCATAGTTTGAATATTAATATTAATATATTATAATTTAAATAATCCTATTAATAATTTCTTACCTATTATTTATTATATATATTGTTAAAAATTAATTTACTTTAATGTCAAAATTGTTAAGATTCAATATTTGTAATTTTATATTTATCTTTTTTTTTCTAATTTAATCAATTAATGTAATTAACTCTTATTATATTTGAAAAATAAAAATTTAATTTGATAACTATTCTTAATATGTTTCTTTTTTTAAAACGATATTTTAAACTTAACAAATTAATATTCATTAATTTTAATATGATAACATTAAAATTTAATTCAATTAAGTAAGATCTTAAAATAAATAAATAATTTACTTAAAATCAACTTTATATTTAACAAATAAAAGCTTATAAAGAAAAAAAATAAACAAAAGGTATAGAATGACTTAAAAAATTAAAAGGCAAGGAAGAAAAGAGTAAATTTCTCAAATTATAAATATGTGTTTCAAATGAAAAATATCGTGTGTCAAAAAAAATTGTAATGTGAACATAACTATTTATTTCTCTTTATTGTAACCTCATATTACTATATTACTGTAGTATATATAATAAATATCGACATGTCAAAATTTTAAAGCAATTAATTAGAACTTCCCCAAAAAGAAACATTCAATTGACTATAATTTTATTTTATTTCGAAATATAAGATAAAATAATGTTATGATACTATT
Organism: Gossypium hirsutum; assembly: GCF_007990345.1. Taxonomy (NCBI): domain Eukaryota; kingdom Viridiplantae; phylum Streptophyta; class Magnoliopsida; order Malvales; family Malvaceae; genus Gossypium; species Gossypium hirsutum. The sequence goes on from NC_053434.1 coordinate 116,259,374, forward strand.
TTGATATAAAATAAAATAATGTCAGTATAACATTAAATGCATATGAATTGTTCGGGTCGCTGTATAAGTTTGACAAATCTATAGCTTTTTTGCGGAAAATTTAAGCTGGAAATTTGGGGTAGTGGAGAAAAATTTATGTTTGGTCAACTAAGTGAAGATATAGTTTTAATTGGTATAATGGCATATTTAATTTTTTATATTTATATATTTTATCAGTTTGATTCTTAAATACATATAAATAAATATAAATATAAATAAATGATTTTTATATAATTATGAAAAAGTAAAATATATAATATTATTTGTATATATTTTGAGGAAAAATATAATATTATTATATATTATCAATGCAAAATTTTCAAGGCACATCATTAAATACGAAATTTATAGGCACGAAACTAAGAATAATTGAAGCTTCTGCAAATTTTTTTGTTGTCAACATGGCGACTTTAGCTTTCTCAGCATCAAGAATTACTGAACTGTTAACCTTAATCTCCTCAAAATCACATTCCTTTGCAAGCTTCATAACTAGCTTAACGACACACTAATCTCTTAAAAGCAAAGAATTTAATTGAAGTTCATATTTTTGCAAGTTAAATTTAGTAGAATCTGTCGTCATTCATTATGTGGTTATTTGTGTATTTCGGCCACTGTATGTTGTTTTTGCTTTTTCCTTTTTCGTTCTTTGATTCCTGAAAGCACAAGTCACTAATCTAATAATATTGTTTAGGATCATGTTATTTGGACTCAGGTGTAAGTATTAGATTCAGAGTATGTGTTGATACAAAATAATGTAAATAATATTACATTTTATACTTTTTCATAATATATAATAATTATTTAATTATATTTGTATTTAATTATTAAATTGATAGAATTTATAAAAGTAGAGGATTAAATCTATTAAAATATTTATAATTAGGAACAAATTAATAATGTCACATCATATCAACATATCAACATTGCATCTTGCGTGAACAAATATTAATAATTCTATTTTGTTTTTTTTGTCCAAATTTATTAAAATTGACAAAGTTATATAGCTTTATTTTTTTTTTTTTGGAAAATTCAAGTTGGAATGTTGGGGTACTGGAAAAAGTTCCTTGCCTATGATGTGGACAATGTTTTTGTTTTAGCTTACTCTATCTTAGTCCAGCACTATGGATATGTAATTTCATTTTGAATAAAATGATGTTTATATTTGACTGGAAATTTCTGATAGACTATTATTAATTAAATACATTTTGTGGAAATTTGGAAGAAACTTCTTTCTGCTTGATGTATGTGCACAATACTTTTGTTTTACTAAGCTTACTCTATATATTTGGAGTTGCAACCTATGGTTGGTACCATCGCAACCATGAAAAGTGTTACAATTACCTTATTCCCATTTCTTCTTGTCATTCTAGCTATCTGTTTTAGCTTTTGTGATGCCAATTTCAATATGCTTTGCATTGAAAGTGAGAAAAATGCCCTTCTGAAGTTCAAGAACGATCTCGTTGACCCTTCAAACAGGTTGTCTTCTTGGGTTGAAGGTGGGGATTGCTGTAAATGGCTCGGTGTCGTGTGCCATAACTCAACAGGCCATATCAACCAACTGCACTTGGCTGCTCCTCTTTCAGTGCCCCATTTTGATGCACCAGTTGCTGAATGGGAAGTTTACCATCGATCAAAGAACAATTCCCTGCTAGGAGGCAAAATAAATCCTTCACTGCTGGAGTTGAAGCATCTCAGTTCCCTGGACTTGAGCAATAACAATTTTAGCAGCATACAGATCCCGAAGTTTTTCGGTTTGCTGGAGAGTTTAACATATCTTAACCTCTCTCAAGCACGATTCCAGGGAGCAATTCCTCATAACCTGGGGAATCTTTCAAAGTTGCAGTATCTTGATCTTGGAGGTAATGATCTCAAACCAAAAAGTCTTCAATGGGTTTCTGGACTTTCTTCCTTGCAGTACCTTGATTTGAGTTATGCGGATCTTCGTAAAGCAACTGATTGGCTACTGGTAACATTCGAACATCCTTCATTGTTAGAGTTGCACTTGTCAGCTTGCAGTTTGGAAGATGATCCATCCCCGATCAGTGTCAATTTTACAAAATCACTGGTTGTTCTTGATCTTTCTGAGAACAACTTTTCTTCAGTACCTATGTCGATATTTGGTCTTCATGATCTTGTGTCCATTGATCTTAGTAGCAATTCCTTGAAAGGCCCAATTCCAGATTATTTTACGAACATCTCATTTCTTGAAGTTCTTGATCTTAGTGGGAACTCACTCAATTCATCCACACCCAACTCTTTGTTTAGTTTATCTCACCTTCAATTCCTTAATCTTTCAAGCAATGAAATTGATCAAGACATATCACAAATCCTTCTGAGTCTTTCTAGATGTTGTTTGGATTGCTTAGAGTCATTGGATATGGCACATAACCATCTTTTTGGCCATTTAATTGATCAACTTGGGCATTTTAAAAACCTAGCTCACTTGTCGCTTTCTGGAAACAATATTTCTGGTCCCATTCCATTGTCCATAGGGGAGTTATCATCTTTGAAGTTGTTTAATGTTTCAGAAAATCAATTAAATGGTACTTTTCCTCTATGTTTTGGACAACTGAAAAGTTTGGAAACTCTGGATTTGGGGTGTAACCAATTGGAAGGAGTTGTATCAGAAACCCATTTTTCTAATCTCACGAGATTGACAACTCTAGCGGCATCACAGAACAGGCTGAGATTTGAACCAAACTCAAGCTGGATTCCTCCGTTTCAATGTCGAATTATCAAATTGGGGCAATGGCATCTTGGCCCGAAGTTTCCTCGATGGTTAAAGTTCCAAAAGAATTTATCTATTTTAGATATCTCGGATGCAGGAATTTCTGATATCTTGCCAACTTGGCTTTTGAACTTGTCCACTCAATTTGAATATGTAAATCTTTCCTGTAATCAACTTACTGGAGGGATTTCATATTTGAACGTGACAGAAATTATTGACTTGAGTTCAAACCGATTCACAGGCCCATTGCCAAGAGTATTCCCAACTTTACAATTTTTAATTTTGTCAAATAATTCATTTTCAGGCCCGCTTTTTGAATTAGTTTGTAATTCATTAAGAAAGGGACCAATGAGAATTCTTGCCGTTGAAACAAATCTTCTCTCCGGAGAAATCCCAGATTGCTGGGATCATTGGCGAGGTTTGGGTTACTTGAATTTGGAAAACAACAAATTGACCGGA